>NC_056727.1:64299487-64599487 GCF_019279795.1 Protopterus annectens | reverse complement strand
ACAAACTTCTGTTGCTTCTCTAAAGATTTAAAAACCTTTACTTAAGGGAAACTTCCTGTTAAGACCACCAGTCCTGGATCCTGTTCCACCTTGGGAGATTACTGTCATGCTTCAGGCTTTAACAAAAGCTCCTTTCGAACCTGCCTGTACAGCAGATTTAAAATATCATTCCTCGAAAATCTTACTTCTTGGTGACCATCATCTCTGTAAGGAGCATCAGAGTTGCAGGCTTTAACATGCAAGTCCCAATGTCTGTTTTTTCATCAGGATAGAGCATCTTGGAGAACAAATCCCCACTTTCTTCCAAAGGTGGCCTGTAAAGCAAACCTTAATCAGACCATCAATCTACCACTGTTTTTTTGTTTTCAAAAAATTTCTAATAAACTAAGGTATATTCTACACTTGAAAAACAAATAAACCTTATGATGTCATAATTTTTGTATTTATGTGAGGGTGGATGTTTGTTAGTTTCATTACAACCAGCCATTTTAGTTTATTCCACTGTATTTATTGAATTTATTTTATGAGATTTTAATGAGTTGTATTAATTTACTGTGATGTCATTAACTGATGGCTCTTCATGTATATAAAAAGGGTCAGTTTTGTGTTACATTTGTTATTCTGAAGAAGTTTTTATTAAAGAACGAAAACGCTGAATACACTGATAGTTTGGATCCTGGTCTTTCTTTCCTGGTGTTTATTAGTTTTTTTCTTTATGTTGACTTTATGTTCTACATTTATTCATAGGTTCATACTAGGCTAACTGCCCTTGCGAGCTATTGTAAGCCTAGCCAATTATCCCTTGTGAGACTCAAACCCTGCACCTTGTGTTTATAAGGCAAACACCTTAACAATTAGGCCATCCTCCCAACCCTTTAGGCCATCCTCCCAACCCTGTTCATTTGCACTGGGCAAAGGATATCAGGAAGTGTGATCAGCTTTTCATTGCTATTTCTAAAGCTAAACTTGGTCAAGGGGTATCTAAAGTAATCTTTCCAGGTGATTTTCTGACTGTATAATATTTGTGTATGGTTTGTGCTGCAGCTACATGGTCTACTGCCCACACCTTTGTTTCACACTATGAGTTGTATGCACAGTCCAGGTTCTGTACATCATTTGGCTCCATCATTTTCAGGAATATCCTTCCTCGATTCCATCAACATGTTTCACTAGCTTGGGAATCTGTTGAATCTGAGGAAAAAGGACAACATTGGATACAAAAGTTGTCCATTTACCATAAAACTGATCCGTGTTGTCTGTGTCATCTAGTTCAGCATCCCTTCTGCCACCCCTCAGTTAAATTGTCATTTTTGGTCCCCTTTTAAACAGTTGTCTCTGACCAGGAGCTTGTCCTCATACAGCCTGTTTCTTGCTGTTCTTCATGATTCCGTCATTATTTCCTGCTATATTAAATTAGCCTGTATAGTTGTTATGCAGCAACCAAGCAAACTTAATCTGAAGTACTCTGTGGAGCTTGGGGGATTGTGGGTATGGGAGGAGTCAGAGCCCTGGTCCAGTCTTCTGAAAAGCACCAAGGTCAGATCCGATAACCAAACTTTGAACTGGATGAAATGAAGATAACACAGACGACTTATGGTAAGTACACAACTTTTGTTTTATTAAAGACTTTCGGCTTTTCCCGGTTAGGGATTGCCACAGCGGAACTCCGGTCCGCTCATGATTGGCAGTGAATTTTTACGGTGCTGAGTTGCCAGCCCGACGCCCAACCTTCAACAAAGGCACGCCCATTCACGCTCGCACCTACCTGCATGTCTTTTAACGTCACTCGAGCGCGTGGAGGACATGCAGACTCCACACAGAAGGCACTCTAGCAGATAATCGAACAGGAGAACCTCTTGCTGTGAGGTGACAATGCTAACTGCTGCACCACCGCGGCTTTTGTTTTATTAACAGTCATAATTACTGCTCATTGTCAAGCAATTCAGTGAAAAACAAATGAAGTTTGAACTGTGAGAAATGAATTAGTTGCCTCCCCAGCAGCCTTAATACTTCATTGTATTTAATATAACAGTGTACAGTTTTGTTTATTTGTTTAAGGGTAGCCAGTGCACTTTCTCTTATGGTTAAAGGTTAATGTTTAGTGAAAGCATGCAAGCTATTTTTCACATCTGAGAGGGGAATGCAGATTAACAAAAGTGCAGAATGTCAGGAATAAAGGAAAAGGAGCCTGCGGGCTCAGAATACATCCTTGTGGGACTTCCGTGCTCAATGTTATGTTCTTTAAGTTTTTTTTACCTATGGGTCTATCAATGAGAAAGTCCGGTATCCAGTTACATAAGGGGGTGCTGATGCCCAGCTGGACCAGCTTCCCTATCAGTTGTTGTGGAATGACCATATTGAAGGCAGAGCTGAAGTCATTGAATAGCATCCAAACATAACAATTATTTTTTTTTAGATATGCCATGGATTCATGAAGTGCTAATGAGATGGCGTCTGTTGTGGAGCATTGATAGGCAAATTGGAGTAGATCCAGTGTTGCAGGTAGGCTTGATGATAGATAGTCCTTTATCAAATTCATTACCATAGAGGTGAGAGCAACTGGACGCTAGTCATTTAGGCTGAGACTTTTTGGGTAGTGCTATAGTAGTAGGCATGTCAACTCACCTACACCTTCTAAGAAGAAGAATGGATTGACTTCTCCCAGGGCTTATTTAAAGCTGTCATGGCCCTGAAACCTGCTCCTTTTTTTAACACAGCTGCCTTAAGTTCTACAAGTAAATAAATACTCAAGATTTGTTTTCTTCTAAGGATGAAAAAGATGTAGTATCTGATTGTTCTCTGGATTACTTCTCACAAATGCATTCTCAGATGTCTTCAGTTGATGGAGACTCACTTTCTCCAGATTCTCCTATTGGAGAAGCCTCTTTCAGACAAACTATTCAAAACATGATGAAGCATTTTGAATGGCAATTAAAGCAAATTTTTGATGTACAAAAGAGATACTGTAACCTTCTGGAAATGGGCACTCCAGCTCCTTCTCCATTGCTCCCCAGTTCTGCTGTCATACCAGGATGCCTTCCACTTTACATCTTCAGCCCTGATTCTCAGCCACCAGCATTTAAAAGATTGGACAGGTTCTGTAAGGTACCTGATGACCTTAAGTACCTGTATAAGAATCTTGTGGCTGACCCTGCTGTAATCTCCCTTTCCTTGGATAAGCCATCTAAGATACTTTCCAGTGCTAATGCCCTTCCCACTGACAAAGATAGTAGGGCTATGGATAGGTAGGGAAAAAGCTACACTTCTCCACCCTAGTCTTCAGAGTTATTAATTACCAGACCCAAATGATCAAGTATTTGCTCTGTGTATTACAGTCTTTGCCAAAGGTTATGTCAGATCTACAATCAGTGGATTCTAAGCAGCAAATGCAGACATTACTGTCTCAAGTGACACAGCATAAAATGCAGTTATGCTGCTGTGGATGCTTCCTCCCATGGGTCCAGTCATCAGACGGTATGCATGACTGCGCAGTCAGTTTATTTATTTTTCTTTATTTAACATTTGTTTACTGGGAAAGTTGGACTGGGACAGAGCCCATTTTCAGCGAAGGCCCAGGGAGAAACATTCCAGACACACATCTTTGGAATGTGGGAGGAAACCGGAGCACCTGGAGGAAACCCATATGAATGCAGGGAGGACATGCAGACTCTGCACAGAAGGCACCCCAACTAAGAACCGAACTGGAGAACCTCTTGCTGTGAGGTGACAATGCTGGGCGCTGCATCACTGCACCTCCCAACCTGTCAGCCCATCCCTGAGGACTTAAATGTCTAAAATACCAGTTTTGCCCTTGGATTAGCATCTTCTGTTTGATCCACAAGCGGCCAGTTTCTTCAAAACCCTACAAGAGCAAGGCATCTAAGTCTGTAAACAGATTTTACTTTCTAAAGTCTTTAGCTATCATACAAATTACCCAGCTAAGTCTACTTCTTTTGCTAAGAGGGACCTTAGGTCCACTCAAAGAAAAACACCAAGAAAAAGCATTTCCAGACAAAGCTCATAGGGAATCTCCTTCAGGAAGGCCTCCCTTTGGAAGCAAAATCCTGTGACTCCCTTTCCAAGTACCCTGCCCTCTCCTCAACCCCTCTACCTCTCTATCTAAAAGACATTCCCTCTCTTTTATTTTTTGGGAAATAATAACTACAGACAAATATTTATTTTTATTTTTATTTTATTTTACATTTGTTGACCGGGATAGTCTGACTGGATTCATTTTGAGTGGAAGCCCGGGGAGAAAATCTCCAAGGTAAACAGATACAATAAAAACAATGAAAACATATTACAAATATGGTATTGGCAAAGAATACATAAGCAAGCAGGCTTACTCTTTCACTGAAGCACATGTATCTACTTGTTAGTGACTTCTTGCCTCTTGACCTTCCACTCATGTTTGGGACAGAGGTCAAACTTTTCTTGAGGGAAGCCTTACATCTTAAATGGCCAAAAAAAGTATTTCTGCTCCCTGGGATCTCAAATTTGTGTTAAAAAAAACTCACATTGGCCCCATTATCTGCCACTCTGAAATTCTACACCTGAAAACTATCCTTCTCATGGCTACTACCTCAGCCCACAGAATGTCTAAACTTAAGTTACTCATGGCTATTCCACGTTTTTTCATTTTTCACAGTGACAGGTTGCCTCTTGGGGCCAATCCTTACTTTATGCTTAAAGTAGTGAATGAATAGTCCTTCAGTCAGGCTATTCGCTTGCCTTCCCTTTTTTCCCAATCCGCAGAACAGGGGGAAAAGAATTGTGAAAAAAAAAAAAGAATTGTACACACTCTAGGCATTCATAGTCAACTAAGATTGTACTTGGACAAAACAAAAACTACCAGAAAAAATGACCAGCTATTTCTTTCCTTCATGGATTCCAAACTGGGCCAGTTCGTCTCAAAGCAAACTATTACATAATGGATATCGAAAGCCACCTCTTTCTGCTATAAGCAGTATGGTAAAAACTTGCCTTCCTGCCCAGAAGCACAGTCACCTCAGGCAGTGGCCTCTTCTTGTACTTTCCACAAAGGTGTTGATGCCAGGTCCATCTTGGAAGCTGCTACCTGGTCCTCTGTTCACACCTTCACCAAACACTGTAAGATTGATGCTTTCTCCAGGATGAAGGCTTCCTTTGCTAGGTCTGTCTTATCTGTGCTCCTGGACAGCTTATCCTCCTGTTAGCCAGCCACCTTTTCTCTACCTCATTCAGCTCTATGAGTCACTCATATGCAACAGTGAGTTCAGTCAATACATAGTACAGTTGTGTAAGAACTTACCGTAGCAGTTTGTCCTCCTGATCACTGTTCTTCCCTCCTTCCTTCCCCTCTTCTCTTCCTTGGCTCCAAAATTATTCTTTCTTTCTGTTGTGATCTGTCACCCAATTCCTGTTTTGGGGGAATTTACTTACGTGTTCCAGCTATGCCTTTCCTAGCTGACCAGTTTCCTCTCTCAGTAGTCTTCAGGCCGATGTATGTGAGCTGAGGCCATGCATAGCATGTACACCCTCAGGAGGGTAAAGCTTTGTTACCCCAGCCAGACATTGGTGGATGAAAACCCACATGTTAAAGAGTACTGCAACAGTGATGAGTAGGACATCTATTGTTACAGTACAATCATAAACAACTGTACTTTTGTATGGGTAGTATGAGAAAAACAGTGAAAATATTGTTAGTCCATTTAGTTTTGTATACTGGTTAGGCATATTTTTATCATCCAGAGGGGAAGTCATCGATGATAATTTTATAAAGAGGTGAAAGAATTTATGAAGGGGAAGAGAGGGCAGAGTTAAGTGAGATACGTTGGTCCTCTACATAGAACAAGGCGGATGAGGATTACCCGATTGTAAGAGATACTTCGGAGATGCACAATTAAGGCTCATACATATAACACAAGCGGAAGCTTATAAATCAAACTGGAAAGGGTTGATGGTGAAACAGTGGGAAAATTCGAGAAATAAGGAGAGAGAGTAGAATTTTGGATGCTGGACCTTAAGGAGGATGGAAACCATATTGAGTATTATATTCATAAAGTAGCATAAAGTATTTTAAGAACTAAGCCAACATGGGAATAGAGAAAGGAGATTTTGCTAACAAGTATAGCTGCAAGAATGGGTACAGAATGTAGGCAAGAGTGCTTTGGAATTTACTGGAGGAAGTTGACAAAGGAACCAAGGTATTGGGAGAAAATAATTAGAGAGGTAAAGATGCTAGAGTGGGATGAAACTAAACAGAAGTTTGGACTGCAGAGGAATGAGGTTTAAGGTAAATTAGGGATTGAGCAATTTACATAATGATGGAAAGAGTGATGGTCTTTAAAACGAAAATATGTGCAAACTGCATGAAAATAATGAAAGCATCACTATGGTTTGTTTATTTATGTATATGTATGCCATTTTGCAAATTGTGATTTAAAAAGATATTTTAAAACATAATGACTACTCTGTAAACTCATAATAACATAACACATTTCCCTATGAGTTAGCAAATCACAAGTAGACAGTTTGTAACTCAAACACAAGGCACTGATCCTCAAAGCCAGAATCCTGTACACTTGAAAACAAATTGCTGTGGACTTAATGATTAAAACTGTAATCTTAATGTAGTTAAGTCTGAAGCTTAGTATAGATTCATCTCTGAGATCCCGCTGCTGTTGTGTTTTTTAGGATTGCTTATATGATGAAAGAAAGTGAAAAAAAAACAATAAAAAGTGATTGTAACTGGAGCTGCCAAGAGGTCAGGCTGAATTCCTGGCTAAGGAGGACTGTCTGATAACTAACATTAAGGAATTGCTGAATAAAGAGATGATGGGTAGCATGGAAGAAAAGAAACATTCAGCAATGTCAGAGCTGCACAACATTAATACTGATTTATTAGACTGTATTAAAAGCTCAGATAAAAGAATGGAAGCAATAGAAATAGCCTTCAATTCTCATTCTGAGCATTGGTGGATTTGAATGGTTGTCATGAAGAAGGTAAAATGCAGAATAATCACTGCATATCAGTACTGGAACTTTTAGAGGCAAAAATTTGGATATAGAAAGAAGATGAAAGTATGTGTAAACACTTGGGCATCACAGATATTCCAAAAATACTGGGACTGATCTGTGTACAGTTCATGAAAGATGTGATTGTGGAATGGATTGGTCTACTGAGACAAGATACAGGAAATGAGAGAGATTACACAGTTTTTCTTCCAGCAGTCACACCAGCTGGTTTCCCAGTCCTCTCCTGGTTTGCTTTCAAACCTATGAACTTTAAGAAAGGATTTGCCAAAGTTGTGGGACAAAGAAAAGGAGGATTGCAGAAACAAGAATATGGTCTGATCATGATTATTCAGCTGAAACAAGATAAAACTGGGCATGTACTTGTAATACAAGAAAACAGTAGAGGGGATAGGGACTTCTACATTTAAACTGTTTTATCCAGCCTGCTTCCGTGTGAACTTTCCTGGGAAATAGTCATGTTTTGTGCCCCTTTCTGAAAATGTAGAGGCTAAGCTGCATCCACTGTTCCATGAGAAAGGAGTTGGGAGCTTATTGCAGATGATACATATTGCATAAGATGACTGTCCAACCACTGCAGAGTAACTGAGAGGGGCAAGTGGATGTTCTACATTTTCTTAAAATAACGATGGTAGAAAGGCAGAAAATAGTTTTTGAAGTAAAGCTTAAAGGAGCAAAGTAGTACAGAAATATTCTAGTCAAGACTGCAAGATTTTGTTAGTGAAGGCTGACCTAATACTGTATTACTTGAATGGTTTTGGAGAGCTGGGCACTTTGGTATTGTTTATTTATCAGAACTGAATGTAGGTATAATTGTTTTACAAATTTCTTTTCTTGATTTTTAAGGAACTGGATGTATAAGGCATTGCGGACTTACAGATTTCACTGTAGGTATAATTTTTCCCTCTATATAAAGTTGGTACCATGATCCTGTTATGTAGCATATCGAATGTAAAGCTTTATGTCTATGGTGCTTTCTGTTTTTATTTTAAAATATGTTTTGTGTCTGTACTACTGATAACTATTAAGGGGAACATTCTGTAAGAAGGAAATTGTTTTATCCATGCAGATAGAGGAATTTCTTGGTTTAGTGCGCTGAGGAAATAATTAATGGTACATTATAGGACTGGACTGAGAATAAGCTGCAGAGTCATCCAAAGTAAAACCATCCCTGGGAAACAGAAAGGCTTTGCTTAATGTGGAGGCTTCATCTTGAAAAGTTTGTACTTTGTGTCTGGACTTTCTAATTCTTAGACCATATTACTGCAGATGTTTACCACTCAAATTACTAGGTCAGTTTTACTCTATAAGAAAAAAATGAAAGGCGTCAAAAGATGGTGGTCACACATTCAGTCCTAATGGAGCACTCATAATGCAGATTCATTCAGAGTAGCTGTCAGTGTGGGGGGGGTGTTAGTGTATATAGTATGTTGATGTGTATGTATGCATAGACAAGCGTGGGTTGGAGAGTGTATGTGCATTGGTAGGGGTCATTCTTTCTGTGTGGGTGAGCCAGTATGGTAGGCTTGTTTGTGGATGAGTGGGGTCTGTATGTGTGTGTGTGTGTGTGTGTGTGTGTGTGTGTGTGTGTGTGTGTGTGTGTGTGTGTGTGTGTGTGTGTGTGTGTGTGAATGCCTAGATGTTATGTGATCCTATCTCACCTACATTCTGTACTGATGGGTTCGGAGCCGATCCTCGGCTCCGACTCTGCATGCTATACTATAGAGCGAAGTCTCTAATTGGCTGAGCTATTCTATATCCCAGGATGCACCACCACCAATTCCCCAGATCTCGTTTGCCGCTTACAAAGCAAGACATGGTCTCGAGCTTGGCTGAGCTAAGTGCTTTCTTTATAAGATTTTTTTCTGTCAGGAAATTTCTTGAATTTAACCAAAAGCTGTTTTAACGGCTATCGTTGTGTATGAGTGAACTTTTCTGAATATTTTTTGTGGTAAATTGTTCGTTTTCTCAGGGTAAGGTTTCCGTTTAAGTTAGAGGGGCCTTCCCCTCGTGTGTGAGTGAGCCTTTTTGTGTGCGTTTAGTGAAGGTCAAGTACCCGTTTCAGTTAGAGGGTTCTTGGCTCTCCTGTTGTGTGACCCTTTTATTAATTTTACTGTAAAGTGAAATTGTTCTGGATTAGGTACTTTCTCCCTGTATTTTTTTCCAACTGTTGGCATTATGTCAAAAGAGCACAGACCCTCAGGGTTTAAAAAATGCACAAGATGCAGCTACAAGATGTCCATAACGGACGATCACTCCCTATGAGTGTACTGTTTAGGACCCAAACACCTTCAGGAGTCTTGTAGTGTGTGTCACGCTTTTTCCTCTCGAGTCCTCCAAGAGAGGAAAAATAAATTGATTCTAAAAGGACTTATTAAACCATCTTTTGAAGAGGCCTTGTCTTCCTCTTCTTCTCCCGCTAAGAAAAAGAAATCGTCGGCTCCGACCAGTCCGTCGGAACCGACCACCAAGAAATCTCGGCAGGCTTCTCCATCGGCTCCACGGACTTCGGAGCCGAGGGCGGAACGGTCTGCCTCGATGCCTCCAGCCTCGGCTCCTCTGGCTTTGGAGCCAATAGCTGGAGCTTCGAGAGGCGGGTTACCTTCATCGGCTCCGCTGATTTCGGAGCCGATGAGGGTTGTTCGCTCAGACTCTTCCCCTTCGGCGCCGAAGTCCTCTTCGGCACCGAGGGAAATTACAATGGAGTCTCCTTTGGCACCGATTTTGATCGAGACAATTCGAAGGGAGCCGGTCCCCTAGTCCTTCGGAGCCAGTGAAGAAGTCTAGTCGGACCCGTTCGATCTCCTCCCGGTCTTCCAAGATGTCGGATTCGGACATTGACAGGGTGCTCCAAAGGCTGTTTCAGTCTCCAGTCTTCCAAAAGCTAGTTTCGGCTCCAGCCCAGTCGGCTTCGGAGCCGATGGTCCACCCTTTAGCCTTGGTTCCTCCTCCAACAGCCTTGGCACCATTGGAGTCGATGCTGGTGGAGCCGATGGAGGTGTCTGGGTCGGCTCCGACCCTTACTCCTACTCCGGCCTTCAGGTCGGAGTTCGGTACACGGACCTCCTCGGTCAGCCCCGGGGGTGACGCTTCGGGACTGATGTTTTCGGTTCCGAGCCTCTCTCTTGGTGCGTTGGCTGCGGGAGTGCCGTCTGCTGTTATGGCTTTGGGGGTCGGACCTTCCCAGGATTCTGGGGGTCCGGCCTTTAGAGCCATGAGGAGTGCTTTGGCCAAATCTTCTTTGGCTACCTCCACCGTCTCCCCGGCACCTTCCCTAGGCACGGAGACTGGATCCTTTGTAGTTCCCCTGTCTCAAGACAGCGGAGCCCTGGGGCCTGAGGTCACCCCCATTGGGGGTCCCCCTCTTCCTGGAGGTCCCTCTGAAGAGTCTTCGGAGGAACCCCCAAGAAAAAAACAGTGCAAGAGGAAGCACGTCGACTCTCCTGACAAGTTTATCACCTCCGACTCCGATCTTGATGATGCGGAAGGGTCCCCCAAGTCGTCCTCGGATGATGTCTCCTTTGTGGACATCCTGGAAGTCCTCAAACAACGAGGCGGCTGGCAGACCAACCCCTTTCCTCTGATGAGTCGGTGTTCCTCAAGGCCTTCGGGGCTCAGCCCTCCGCCTCCTGGGTGTCTCCGCCCTTCGATGAGCTCCTAGATTTGATCTCTCGAAGAGCGTGGGAACATCCAGATTCTGTGGAACCGGTGCCTGCTCGCCCTAACAAATTTTTCTCACCGCCCCCGGAAAAGGAATTTCTCACCAAGGGTGTGGCTGTAGATACTATGGTGGTGGCATCTGCTACCCAGCAAGATGTGGCAGAGGCTTCGACATCCGTCCATCCTCCTAATGAGTCTAGGAGCATGGACCGGTACGGGAAGCGCACCCTTACTTCAGCAGCCTTTACGTTAAGGTCTCTGAATTACCTCACGCACTTCACTAGACTGCAGAGGGACCTGATCGAGGAACTCTCGGATACCCTCTCTGGTAACCTACCTGAGCAGTTGGCCCAGACAGTTAGCTCTCAGTTGGCTACCCTATCGTCGATATCGAACTCGTCCATGAGGCTCATTTCGTATGCGGCCGAGGGGGCGAGTAGAGCGGCGGGTACGGGTGTTGCTCTACGGAGACAAGCCTGGCTCCGCCTGTGTCATTTTGCGGAGGCCTTCAAGTCTTCCTTTGCCGACGCTCCCTTTGATGGGTCCTCTTTGTTTGGACCCAAGGTAAAGGACACCTTGACCCACTGTGAACAAGAGGGTAAGACTTTGACTGCCGTAGGGGCACGGTTTTCCTCTCCCTTTCGGCCTTATCCCAAGGCTAAAAGAGGAGGGAAAATGTGGTTCCGTAAATCTCAGAAGAATTACCCCTCACAGCAGGACGATCCCCCTTCTAGAGGCAGAGGAGGGGGAAATTTTTCAGGAAGACGCCGTCCCAGAGGCGGCAGAGGCCCCCGCAACACTGGAGACCGCGAGTCCTTTCGTGGCTCTTCAACCTCTCAGCATCCCTGAAGGATTGCCCGACTGCGCAGCTCCGGAGCCAGTCGGGGGTCGTTTTTCGAGGCACCTAAAGGCCTGGGAGAGTATCACTCAGGACCGATGGGTGCTCCGAATCATCGCCGTAGGTTACGTCATCCCCTTTTCACACACACTTCCTCCATCCAGGAAAATCCCGGACCCGCCACCCAGTCAACGGGATATTGCAGCCATCGAAATTTCAAAGCTGCTTCAAAAAGGAGTCATCCAACCGGTCCCCGTAGACCAGACCGGATTAGGGACTTACTCAAGATTCTTTTTGGTGCCAAAAAAGACCGGGGACTTGAGGCCCATTTTGGATCTCAGCAACCTGAATCGATCAGTCAAGAAGTCCAAGTTCCGGATGGTCACCTTACAATCCATTCTCCCGCTACTGGAGAAAGGTGTTTGGATGTGCTCCATAGATCTCAAGGACGCCTATTACCACATTCAGGTAAATCAGGCGTCCAGGAGACATCTGCACTTCAGCCTGGGAGACAGTCATTTCCAGTACTGCGCACTGCCCTTTGGTCTCACCACAGCCCCCAGAGTGTTCATCAAATGTTTGACGGTGGTGACTGCTCACCTGAGGAGTCTAGGATTCCAGGTGTTTCCATATCTAGACGACTGGCTCCTAACTGCCACCTCCAGGCATCTACTATTACAGAACCTAGCAGCCACTATATCTCTAGGAACCTCCCTAGGAATCACCTTCAATTGGGCAAAGTCTGTGTTGCTGCCATCTCAGCATATACGGTTTATCGGGGTAGAGATAGACTCAAGGCAAATGCGGGTCTATCTTCCTACAGAGAGAATAGAAACATTACAATCTCAAGTCCGAGCATTGCTCCTCAAACTCCGAGCCCCAGCAAGGATGGTCCTACAACTGTTGGGTTCCATGTCGGCCACCGTTCTCCTGGTCCCCTTAGCAAGATTACACATGAGGATTCTCCAGTGGCTCCTGTCGGTCCAGTGGTCGTATCAGGAGCTTCCTCTCAGTCACCAAATTATAATCACGGAGACGTGCAAACAGGACCTCTGTTGGTGGCTTACCTCCTCCAACCTGGATCAGGGGCGACCCTTCGTTCCTCCTCCTCCAGTGGCCACTTTGACTACGGACGCCTCCCAGACGGGGTGGGGGGGACATTACCTGGGCAGGTCAGTTCAAGGCAAGTGGCACCCTGACGAGAGTTCCCTACACATCAACATACTGGAAATGAGGGCAGTGCTTCTATCGCTTCAAGCACTACACAACTACCTCCCCCAAGGTATGATTGCCGTTCAGTCCGACAACATGTCAGTAGTCTGGTATCTGAACAAGCAGGGAGGGACCAGGTCCTACCCTCTTTGCAGAGAGGCCATGAGAGTATGGAATTGGGCTGTTGCAACCAACCATTTCTTGGTAGCAACACACATTCCGGGGAGATCCAATGTGTTAGCCGACAGACTGAGCAGAACTATTCTCTCCCCACACAAGTGGTCTCTGAACGACAGAGTAGCATCTCAGATCTTCAGAAGATGGGGAACTCCTTGTTGCGACCTCTTTGCAACTCCCCTCAACACGAAATGTCTACAGTTCTTTTCTCTTACCCCGGTTCCGGGGGGGTTTCCCAAGGATGCCCTAGTCCAAGCTTGGCCCACCAGCTTACTATACACCTTTCCACCGGTTCCCCTTCTCCCCAGGGTGATCCAGAAGGCGATTCACTTGCAGTGCAAGATGATTTTAGTTGCCCCATACTGGCCTCGTCAAGTCTGGCTGCCATTTCTTCGGAAATACGCACTGGACGGTCCATGGTTCCTGGACCAGGTTCCAGATCTCTTGATCCACCAGTCGGGACGGCTTCACCAGTCCCTTCACTCTCTGAAGTTAACAGCTTGGCTCCTCCACTTCCGACTATAGTCAGGAACCAGGTTTTGGACTCAGAAGTTATACATATCTTGTCCTCGGCCCACAAGAATTTGACTAAGAAGATGTATAATAGTAAATGGAAGAGATTCGCCATTTGGGCCCAACTCCGGGGATTAGATCCCATTACTGCCCCGGTGGCGGATGTTTTGAAATTCTTAGCTTCCCTATTCAATCAAGGTTCTTCGGTTTCTACCATTAAGGTTCAATTAGCAGCTATTTCGAATTTTCATGAAAGTATAGACCCACCTTTGATGAGCAATAAGTTGTGTAAAGCCTTCATGAAAGGTGCTGGGCTGCTACGTCCTCCAGTTTCTCATCCTGCTCCGCCATGGGATCTCAATTTCATATTAGGTGCCTTGACCTCTTCCCCCTTCGAACCGGCAGCAACTTCTGACTTGAAATTTCTTTCCTGGAAAACTGCTTTTTTGGTGGCAATTACATCAGCCAGAAGAGTTTCGGAACTTCAAGCCCTATGTGTCAAACTGCCGTACCTGGTTTTTCACAAGGATAGAGTTTAGGCCTAATCCATCTTTTGTTCCCAAAGTTTGTTCTAGTTTCTGTCTTCAACAGTCTTTGGAACTTCCAGTTTTCTTCCCCAATTACACAGACAGAGCAGAATATATCTTCCATTCATTGGATGTCCACAGACAATTGCGTTTCTACTTAGGACGCACCAAACACGAAAAACAGATCTGTTATTTCAGACAATAAATTGGGCAAAGCCGTCACGAAGGTCACTATTGCCAAGTGGATCAGAGACTGTATCAGTTATATTTATTTTCTTTCTAATAGACAGCTTACAACCACTGTGAAAGCTCATTCTACAAGGGCTATGGCTACTTCAACAGCTTTTCATTCTAAGCTTGCCATTAGTGACATTTGTGCTGCGGCTACCTGGTCCTCTCCTCACACCTTTATTTCTCATTACAAATTGGATGTGGCATCTCGGGGGCGAGCTTCCTTCGGTTCCACAGTTCTCAGGAGTGTTTTCCAGTGAGCCACCCAGGAATCAGGTGCTAGGGACGCTGTCCCATCAGTACAGAATGTAGGCGAGATAGGATCACATAACATCTTTTAGTTATGTACTTACCATAACTTTAGATGTTTGGGATCCATCTCGCCTACATTCCTAATGCCCACCCTCCTTCCCCCTGCCTTGGAGACCAGAAGAGACCGGACGGTTCAAGTTCGACCGTTTCATCTTGAAACATCTGGCAATGTTATATCAGCAGTGCATGTGTGGGTGCATGTGTGCGGACAAACAAGATCTGGGGAATTGGTGGTGGTGCATCCTGGGATATAGAATAGCTCAGCCATTTAGAGACTTCGCTCTATAGTATAGCGTGCCGAGTTGGAGCCGATGATCGGCTCCGAACCCATCAGTACAGAATGTAGGCGAGATGGATCCCAAACATCTAAAGTTATGGTAAGTACATAACTAAAAGATATGTGTATTTCTGTGTATATGTGTGTGTGTGTGTGCACATGTGTAGGCAGGTGCCTTTGCTTACAAGATACAGGGGATGCTAGGGAGAACACAAGTGCAGTTAAGTCTTATAGCAAAATGTTTGAATCAGAGACACTTTAATGAGGTCTTTCTCATTGTGGCTATACCATGTGTCTGAATCTGAATTTATCGCCACTGCACAAATTGACAAACCCTCATCATGCAATTAGTGTGGACAAAGATATTTTCTGAATATTATGGAATATGTCTTATAATGAATTGCATCTTTGTGTGTACTGGTGAGTGCATGAGATAAATGTAAAATGCAAAGGTTATGAGAGGCTTAATAGTTACGAAAAATAGGTCTGTAATTTTTGAAAGTCATTCCACAGGATTTAAATCCTTCCATAGTTGAAGGGTATGAGGGGGAAATAATTTTGGCTATTTTGAAACTAATGTGGAATTCGGCATTTAATGTAAGGGGTGAGACATTTTGAAAACTAGATGAAAATAATAGCGTTTCCTTGAGGGAATCGGAGGAAAGCTCTGAAATGTATGTATGGAGCATTAAGAGAGCATAAAAGTCTTGGGGCTACAATAAGACTGCTGAACATACTGCACTGTTAGACAGTTTTCACTTACTTGGAAGTGTACTAGAGAAAATGTAAAACTTTATGTTGCAGTTTTTAAAAATATGTACAAGTCATTGTGAAAGTGCTATTGCTGTTTTTCTGATGAAGTAATTTATCAATTTATAAGTTTTATGCAGTATAGGATGTGAAAATGCTGTTTGCCAAGATGATAGTCCAACATACGTTAATATAGTTTCATATGCATCACTTATTTGTAGCATTCATAACCAAAAGCCAGGAGTTAATGCCTTCAAGTCCCTGCACTACCTCAGATATAGTTATGCCCTTGTAGTTACCCATGTGGGGTTGAGTGATCTTAAGCATTCCACCCTGCTGGAGGTGCAGAGAGACATTCTTGAGCTCTCTGGTCATATCTATGAAGAAGGCTAGGCCCTAGTATTGAGTAGTATTATGTCATTAGTATGAATGATGCCTAAATTTGAGAATAAAATAATTGGCATCAATAATTGGTTAGTAAATTGGTGTAGTTCTCAAGGGATCCAGAGTGTGGCTGAGTGGGATGAAATGGTCATCATACCTACCAGCTTTGTCAGAGATGGCCTGCATCTTTCATCCTTTGGTAAAACATTTGCTACCCCATAATGCCTTTTTAGGCAGAGTTCACTTGATTCACATTCCAACTTAGCAAACTCCAACCTGTGTATTGTTGGGATCACATTACTGAAAGCTAGAAGCCTAAACAACAAAATCTCCTGAACTTGAGGTCTTAATTAACCTTAAAGACATCAGCATTTTTGTGTTATTACAAAAACCTGTTTCCATTCTATTGATAGCTCTTCTGCATTCCAGAGTACAATGTCTATCTTGCATTCATACCGGCTGGCTATTGTGAAGGAGTATCTATACTTAATAAAATTATAATTTTTTTATACATATATATATGAAAATGGAAGGTGTTATTTTGATATTTCATTTTTATTATTGCTATCAATGCATGTGAACTCATTGCAAATCAATAATGTGATAAAGTGTAAAAAAGTATGAACTTAAATTATTGCATTATAGTCAGCTATGATGAGATGCTATTATAAGGTCATATGCATGATGGCAGTTACCAAGTGTTGTAGAGCTGTTCTTCTCAGGCTTCCACTGAAAATTATTCAGTTAGATTATCCCCGTCAACAAATGTAGAATAAATTAATTATACATCCCTGTCAGTGATCCATTCAGAGCTTGGAGAATACATTATCCAGTTAAAAAAGTTATCAGTTAGACCAAATAACGTTATTATGTATGACTTGAGTTATCCACACATAAACTCGCAAACATATACTACCAGCAACAAATTTGCCTAGAGATTTCTGATCTTTGTTCATGCCAGTACACTTTAACAAATTGTCCCTCCCTATCCACCAGAGGTGTTAATGTTCTGTTCTTAATCTTGTCCTCATAAACTTTTCTCCGATTTGCACCATCCTACTTATTGTCCCCTCCCTAGTCAAATTTGACCATCTCCTCCACATTCAGGGATTACTCTAAAACAAGTTACTTACTGGTTACTGCTGTTATTGATCGTCACATATGGTATAACTCTCAAGCTTCTTCGTCTTCCTCTTAGGTTTTTCTCCTTGTTGGATGGATGCATTGAGCCATCCATATCAGTAGGGTGTAAACATAATGGCAAGTTTAAAAGTTAGAACACATAGTGGAACTACCACATCAACAAACTCTGCAGTAAAAGGAATTAAAGTTTCTGGTCATCACAAAAAGATGTCCATTTCACCATTATTAAAGGACTTTAAAACTTGTAATTCTGTTAGACTTACCATTAGAAAATGCAAGGCCATCTGTGAAGTTAGGATTACAGTCAATTCAAAAGGCAACCATGAAGCCTTCTTCAGCTATGTTAGGAAGCTTGAAATTGTGTATTGAACTTGTATCCAATCAGCATCTCCTTCTCTGACCTCAAGAAGATCGCTAATATTCTTAAACGAATGGGTTTTACTATGGGAGGCAATTTTTTTTTTTTTTTGAAGAAGGAGGGGCAGGAGACTAGAACACAGTTTTTCTCCCACTGGTGCAATGCATGCTGGTCCTAGAACTCACAGGGTACCATATATATAATATATATATATATATATATATATATATATATATATTTATATATATATATATATATATATATATATATATATATATATATATATCCCTTTCAGAAACTCGAAGTTTTGAAACTTTGAACATTTGGAATGGAGATCGCCTTACAGATATTTATTTAGCAGGAGGTGTTGGGGTGCAGCCCCCCTGCAAACACATGAACAAATAATTTTTTGTTTTCAGAGTTTCAAAACTTTGATCTTATGGTCACAGCCATTTGAAGTTCGAAAGTTTTAAAACTTTAAGCTTCTAAAGTAGATCATAAGTATAATTATCTGTGGAGCATGTATATCTTATTGAGAATTTGCATGCACAGCCAATTGCTTTTTTCATCCAACTCTTTGTTGCTCATGAGATGGCATGTTCACAAGGAATGGCTCAAGAAAAACAATAGAACTGACCTGCAATTTTTGTCAAGGAAAACAGTTTAAAAGCAGATGGGCATTTTTAAGTCTTAGTGTGAGTTGTTGCGCAAAAGAGGAGTCAGACAATAGAAGTATGGGCTAGGTAAAAGGAAACACTAAGGATTTCTTTACTGATTTTCATAGATTAGAAAATATAGTTAGTGGACTAAAAAGTGGCCAGGTTATGTGCCGAGCTACTGAAAGCAGGAAGAAGTGATCCACAAGTAGGAGGGGCTGAACTCAGTGTGTTATGGTTACAGGTAGTGCAAATAAAGTGCTAGGTTGGAGGGGTAAACCAAGATAAGAGAAGTCTTAGAATTTGAGATTTTGAAATCACACTTAGAGAAAATTATTT
This sequence comes from Protopterus annectens, assembly GCF_019279795.1. Taxonomy (NCBI): domain Eukaryota; kingdom Metazoa; phylum Chordata; order Ceratodontiformes; family Protopteridae; genus Protopterus; species Protopterus annectens. The sequence goes on along the minus strand of NC_056727.1, from coordinate 64,581,096 downwards.
CACTGTAAGACTTAAGACAACAGAAGGTAAGAGATTGATATGCAAGATTACTGATGAAAGGACAGGGAGGCTTTTTGAGAAACCTGGGAAGTGTACTGGGATGTTTTGTCTGTTTTATGAACTGTTATATCAATATTAAAGAATGGAAAGCGGGGTTAAACACGTGAGCTGAATGGTTTACCTTTACAAATGTATATGATGTTTAAATAGATTTACTATGTGTTGGTAAATGGAGAGACCCTGAATAAATGCAAACAAGCTACCATAACTGTTGTTCACAAATCAGTCATGCATTCTTCACAAGGTAGATCATATAGATGAATATTGATAACTTGGTCATGATTGCAAGTTGTTTACTGCACTGGTTGCCAAATGATTAACTCCTGTCCTTCCTCATTAATTCATCTGGAAGGGGTAGGTTTTATATTGCGTAGATCCACCCATAGTAATTTTGTTGAAAACAAGCCAACAAAAACAAACAGATACAGATATGCTGAAAAGGCATTAGGCAAGTTTGTTGACAGTAATTGTTTGACATACTAAGAGTGATGAGCTTTCCACAAAGGTGAGTGCATTTAATAAAATCGGTGTAGAATAATGCTTCTGTGCAAGCAAGATCGGAAATAAGTTGCCAGTTAAGAAAGGACACTAGACAGGGGTATCCTCTATCTCCTCTTGTAATTGCTATTTGTCTTAAACCCTTGGGAAGTAGGATCATTAGATACATACAATGGGTTATGAGCTGCAGGTATTTACTCACAAGTTGACACTATACAAGGATGATTTGCTTCTTTATCTAACAGATATTGAAATGGATTTTGAAGAAGTGTTTCAGTAACTTTGAAAGTGTTGTGAATTGCTGGATATAAAATAAATACACAAAAGACTGATTAATTATTCACCTGTTGATAGACAGTGTGAAGATTACCTCTTTCTGAGTAACTCCACCTCCTTAGAACAGACATTAACAGACTCAGTTACTGGTTGATTGTTATTGACACTGGAGAGTACTTCAAGTAAACTAGAATACTTCTATGGGGAAATGGAAGAATATTTGTTTCAATATACAACATAGAATATTGACAGTCCAGCAATTTGTTCTGCCCACTAGTATTATGCACATCTCAGGGTTTCCCTCCTCCTTCCTTCAGTTGATGTTTTTTTAGTAAATTTAGAAGAAGCATTACAAAACTTATAGATGGAACAAAAACCTTTGGTGCCATGGAGCATTGTAACTTTGCCAATGGAAGAAGGGAGGATTGCGAGTCCCTCATTTTGAGATGTTTGCAAAGTAGCTATGCTTAAAATGTTACGGGGGACACTGAGCCCAAACCAACACTGTAGATGGAAGGCCAGCCTAACACTGCTATTGGAAACAGTCAGAGGGTGTATAGTTTAGGCAATTGAACTAGTAATGTTGATAAAAAGCTAGTTGAAAGAGAGAAATTCACTAACATTTTGAATGAGTTGGGTTACAAAAATGGTGGGCTGCAAGCATCAGAAGTCTCCTACTTATAGGAGAACAAATAATAAAAATGTAAACAGTACATGGGGAGAGGTGTTGACTGTGGTATAAACGTAGAATTGCACAATAAATTGATAAAGTGAATGTTCTGAAACTGTACAGTCTGGAGGGATGATTGGACAAGATTAATCCTTTGGTGGATCGAAAGTCAAAAAAGCAAGAAACAGCTCTACCGCATATACCATTCAATTTTCCTTTGTTCTAGTACCTCGGCCATTCACCTTCTGAGAATAATTTAACACTGCAAAATGGTAATATTTATACAAACCCAGTGCCCATCAAATTAATCCAACAATTACGCAATTAAACATGTTAAAGATATAAAACCCTGGTTTTTAAAACACCAAAAAAATTTAATTCAAAATACAATATTGTAATAATAAATAAATAAAGACATACAATATCAAATTAGCATCTAAATTCATACTCCTAGGGTGTAATGTTGTATAATATCATTTTACATTTTTTGGGGAAAATGTGGTTTGTTACTTCAGTCTTAAGTCTTTCGGCTTTTCACGGTTAAAGGTCGCCACAGCGGAACTCTGGTCCGCTAATGATTGGCAGTGGATTTTTACGGTGCCGAGTTGCCAGCCCGACCCCCAACCTTCAAAGAAGGCACACCCATTCACGCACGCACCTACCTGCATGCCTTTAGCATCACTTGACCACGGAGAAGACATGCAGACTCCACACACAAAGTGCTCCAGCGGAGAATCAAATGGGAGAACCTCTTGCTGTGAGGCGACAACGCTAACGCTACACCACCTCTTGTTAGTTACTTCAGTATATGATCAAATTTATTTGAGTGTTTAGTATGCCATTGGATCAAAGTTAAGCAAGAGCATCTAAGTACAAAGGGAGTCCTAAGGAAACTATACAGAATGTTAAAAAAGAAGCTATCAGAGATAAGTTTAGAATTAGTTTGTATAAAGACTTAAGTAATGTAGTTACATATATGTTTAAGGAAGGAGCTGTTGCTAGCCCCCATGTCTCTCAAAATATTTTTACTGTTTTTCAAGACTGTTCAAAATGTACTTCAGTGTACAGCCTGTTCTCTGGAAATGTTACACTGGTTTAATAGGAGATTTGATACATATTTTTCTCAGAGTCCTAAATTGGAGTAATTTAAGGGGAAGTACATACTGTGAGTAATGTTATTTTGCCTAGAAAGTTGTAATCACAGCATCTCCCTAGATGTTTAGTTTAAATAAAATAGAAGGAATACTGAAATGGACAAATACTTTCTTGGATTTATTTTTTGCTGTGAAGAAGGCTATCTCGAGATAGTGTAAAAGGATCCAATTACTGACTCAAGAAGATGTCAAGCAAATTATGGAGAAGATGAAAGAAATGGAACTTTAGTCATCAGATGTCAAATGGTGAGAAGGACTTGGAATGGATTTTGCAGATGGAAAGGTCATCTGAAACATGAATGATAACTTAGCTTATTATATACTATGTGGAGATTATTTTCATTTGTGTTTACGTATTTTTAAAGTTTTGATCTAATATAAAACCATTCTGGAAAGCAAGTGACGGTGATCATTCAGTATAGTGTGTCCCAAATGAATGTTTTTTTTTTTTATTCAGCTGCACCAGTATAATTACTATAGTAAAAAAGTAATTAGACAAAATCTACAGCACATGTATTACTGTGAAGAAAACTTTTATATGAAACATGCAGATTTTGCAGGGTGCATGTTCCCTTTCACTTCCCCACAAGTGGGTGCGTTGTCCCCTTTAATCATTCTTAGTCTGGAGTTCTTCCACTTTAGAGAGAAAATGAGTTTTAAGAAACACATGAAAATTGTGACTTTCCCTTTCTCTGAGACCATTCACCCTGAATTAAACATAGCTAACTTACAGAAGCACAGGCCAAAAATCCCTAAACTACATAGCGGTGTAAAGCCAAATGCAGACTTGATGAAAACAAATTTCACATAAATGTTTGCTAGTAATTGTGAATCAAAGAATTAGGCCATAGAGACTCCTAGGGAAACTTACAGATGTCTCCACCCCTACCCACAGTAGTCCCCTATTGCCATGGCAACACATGCTATCCTTCTGATCAGCATTAGGAGGAGTAGAGGGAATTACAACTACAGATGTTCAACAATAGGGTAGGCAGCCTTCTCTGCTTGTGACTGATTTCTGTGTATTATCCTCCTGGAGGCAGAGAAGGGAATGCTTATTACCTGATCAGCTAGGAGTCGGTACATGTTTTCTTTTTTTCTTTCTTTTTTTTTTAGCCACTGATATCTCCAGTGAGTATTGGTCCACTTCAGATTCCTGCTCTGTTACAAGAATGGCTGTCCTCACACAATATTCTAAACATTCTCAATCAGGAACCCCCCCCCCTTTCAAAGCACTGACTATATTGTACCTTTTAGTGGTGAAGTAAAGGAGTGACAAAGAGATCCATCTTTTTTTTGTCTCTGCTGAGCAGGTGTCTGAGCAGTAATGCCTCATCTGCAGATGTTCACCCCAACTGGAACCTTTTTTTAATTATAAGAAATTCATCAAAGAGTATGTGGCTGCATGATACAAAATCATTCCTCCTCTGATACCTATCTCTTCTACTTGCAGGTGTCCCTTACAGTTAAAAGAAAAATAGATCCTTCTCCTGAGATGTCACATTCATATTTAGAACATGAGGACATGGCTTACTTGGACCAGTTATCCTGTCTCTTGGGATGTGATATAAATGAGTGGGAGACCACTTCCCTTGCCCTGCCACCTGAAGATGTTTCATTCTGCAAAACCTTGAATGTGATGAACACTTTAAATGTAAATGGGATAATAAGGAGAGCATGAGTAGCTTGAATCATTGGAGGGCTGGCGTATTTTCTTCGGTATTAGAGGTGTTTGAGAACGAATTTAGGAGTGAATCACTGAAATCTGACTCCCAGCTGTCTGCCCCAATAACTTTGTAGTGGACCCAGCTATGTAGTTTATTTAGATGCAACTGTGGGTTTAAAGCTGGTGGTAGAACTCAGCTCTTTCTCCAGTGATAATGAAAGCTGGGTGTTAGGCCATTTTTTAAACAGATTCATACCCTTCGTCATTAGAGGCATTACCTGCAAGACATGCATGATTAGGTCAGAGAGGGAACCTTAAAAAGGTAGAGAACATGGCTATTGAAATCCCTGAAAAAGCTTGAAAACCTAGAATGCGTAAACCATCTCATACTGTGTTTAAGGTTAGGAGACATGTTTTCAAGTGTGGTTATGATGCTGCTGCTGATGCCTGTAGTGTGTACATGTGGGGAGGGGGTCCAGGGTAGCTGAACACATTGTGTTGCATGAAAATGTTAAAGGGCAGTTGCTGAATGCTCCATTAGACAAAGAGTCACTTTTTGGTCCCTTTCACAGGAAATATTAAAGAAAAAGAACAAAAGGTGAAAATCATTTACTCAGTCAAGCAAATGTTTTCAAGACTTAACAAAAACTGTATACTAAAATAGTAACCCTTTTACTGTAAACAAAGAATGGCAGAAAAGTTTGGAGAAAGAAAGGCCTGTGAAAAAAGCAGACTTGGAGAGAAGGCAGGGGCCATGGCAGACAACAATGTAGGGGTAAGGAGGGGAGGCAGATCTCTTCTGCAACCAGACTGGAAACACTTAGTATTGACTGTGCATTTCCACATATGACTGTCACTGATTCTGTTCCCTCCTCTATTAGTTATTCCCCACTCCATGTTCTGGGTGGAATGCTGTCCTTTTTTCAAGGAAGTCAGGACATTGGACAAAGGAGATAATTTCCATCAATTACAAAACATAAGTCAGATTTTTACTGTATTTATGTGGGTGACTCCTGTTTATCTAACCATATTAAACTTAGCCCTTGCAGTTTTTAAACATCTTCTAATTTGTGAGGTCATAGAAGTTGTCCCCTATCTGGAGCAAGTCAAGGAATTTTAATCAAGATTGTTCTTGGTACAAAATGAGGATGGTCATCAGAGAACAGTCTTAGACTTGCCCAGGTCGAATAGGTTCTTGAACGTAAGAAAGTTTAAAATGTTATCCCTACATACCCTTCTTCCTGTTTTTAATGTTGACGCAGGATATGCGGGGTGCCTATCTGTAAATCCCAAATCAGAAGAAGCAGTGGCAGAGTTCCTCCATTTTCTAGCAAGGCAGGACACACCTCACTTCATGTCCTTTACACTTGTTCTTCCCACCCTGCCCAGGGTGTTTGTGAAATATTTTCTCCTTAGTATTTGCCTACCTCAGAATGAAGAGGATGCACCTTTATTCCTGTCTAGAGGATTATTTGATCCAGGCTTCCTCAATGGAGGATCTTCAAAGAGACATGCAAAGATCCAACCATAAATCTCCAGAGGATATTGCAAATACCTTCAATAGTTTCTTCACAAAGACTAACCAATCCCTAGCCAGCCATCTGGCATCCAGCTGCTTCAACCCAAATTATGCCACAGCCAATACCCCACTCTCCTTTAGCCAATACCCCACTCTCCTTTAGCTAATACCCCACTCTCCTTTAGCTTTCAGCCTGTTTCTACATCACTTATCAGATCTCTAATTAAGAAATTAAAACCAACTACTCTAGCAGCTGATGATCTGCCACCAGAGTATCTACAAAAAGCAGCAGATGCCATAGCATACCCCATCTCCATCATAATCAACAGAACCTTATCTGAAGCCACCATCCCCTCCATTTGGAAAATATCTCATGTAATACCACTCCATAAAGGAAGCAACTCCTTCAAACTGTCAAATGTTAGACCCATAGCTATTCTGTCACCATTGGCTAAAATTATGGAGAAGTGTGTCCATAAGCAACTTATGCATTATCTCATCCAGCATAAGCTGTTGGCTAACTCTCCGCGTGGTTTTCAGCCACACCACAGTACCGCCTCAGCCCTCCTATCCTTCTCTAACACCATAAACCATAACCAAAATAATAGCAAGCTTTTATCAGCCCTCTTTTCAGATCTCTCCAAGGCCTTCGATAGGGTCATCCACCAAATACTCATGCACACCTTTAAGGCATTCTCACTAAATACAAATAAAAAGAGAGCGTGCAGAAGTGTAAAATCCACTAGTAACACAAAAACACTCCTGTAACTGACTCAAGCACCCAGAAGCACAAACCAGGCCAAAAGTTCACTCAGCAGTTTAATAGAAAACACATGCAGCAAAGTCTTAAAATTCCACCAAACAGTTGTAGTAGTGGTACATAAAATCAGTAAGTAAAACCATCTGTTGCATAAATATCCAATGCAGAAATTAAGGTAAGCGCTTTCGTCTGATCTAGTCACAGACTTTTTCAAAACTATAGAAAAGCATTGCATCGTGGTATAAATAGTAGCTTAATCAAAATCAATTAACATTTAAAATCAATTAACATTTTAAAGAAACAGGTTAAAACTGGGAAGTGAGAATTACACATGATGGTATGTTTATAAAGAAGTGTGTGTTTAATGTATATTCTTTGCTTTCTAGATTGTTTTTCAAACCTTACAAAATACCTTTATAACTTAAGTGCCCTTTGTTTCAGTACAGGCACCAAAGATAAGTGGTCATTGATACCTGATGGTTGGGTGGCATTTAGTGACAATTGCCACATCAATTCCCTTCTCGCTAATTCATTACACCAATCTCCTCCCCCTCATTGTATCTGACAACCTCTAAAATACCAAGTAGCCGTGCACTTCACTGGTTCCAATCATACCTGTGTGGTAGACAACAAGCTGTCCTATGGCAGGACAAACTATCAACCCATCTACCCGTCACCCTAGGTGTCTCCCAGGGCTCCATACTAGGACCCCTTCTTTTCTTTCTCTTTATTAATGACCTTCCCACTGTCATCCCAAACGCTACCTGTATCCAGTATGCAGATGACTCCACCTTGATTTGATGTCCTTCAAGGATGCATCTGCAGTCTTTACAAATGGGTTGTCCTGTCGTCAGGCAGCCCTTCGGTCGGCCGGATTCCAAAGTCTGGGTCTGGCTTCGGCTGGTGTCGCACTTCACCCGACGTCATTGCAGCAGTTATTCGGGTATAAAGGCATCAGCCGACGCCATTTTCCCCAGTCTTTCTTGCCGCGTGGCGCCCGAAGCAGAAGCTGTTCGCAAGTGCCGGTCGGTCAGATCCAGAGATTACTACTACCGAATACTACTTCGAAGACTTCTATAAAGCTAAGTACCCCGTTGGGGACTCTTTCTTGCCTCAGCCGATGTCAGAGAAAGTTAATAACTGTTTATCTTGTGGGAAACAAATACCTCATAAAGATTTCCACTCCTATTGCATACATTGTTTAGGCCCAGACCACGACGTAGCATCTTGTCTAGCCTGTGCTTCTTTTAACCAGCGGACGCTTAGACGTCGATCGGACTTTGCTGAACAGATTTTTGGCTCCGATTTTGCCTACATTATGCCGTCGGATCCTCCGACTACGCAAATAACCAAGAAACGCAAAGAAAAGGACCGACACTCGCGGTCCGCGGTTTCGGCCGAAACCGCGGTTAAGCAAACCACGAGTGTCTCTGTTTCGGCCGAAGCTGAGCAAGCGGTTCTTTCTTCAGCCGATAACTTGCCTTCTACCGAGGCCTCTTCTAACCTGGTAGAAACGGCTTCTGAAATCCAACCTTCTGTTGCGGTTTCACAGGATTTATCAGACACCATCCCCCTGGATATTTCTACCCCTGCACGTGGAGCTGCTAGGCCTCCTCCAGCTATGTCTATTAAGGCCTTTGCCAGGGCTAAAGCAGCCAAAGCATCAAAACCTGTGCCTGCCAAGCCCCCCTCTCACAGGCCCAGCACCAGCTCCCATATGCTTTCTTTGGCTGAGGATCTCATCTCTTTAATTCGTGGAGCCCAGCCTCACCCAGACAGGGCCTCTCTCCCTCCTCCAGAAAAGAGGCCTAGAGCAGAGCCCCCTGAGCCAGTAACCACAGATGATTCCTCTGATGACTCAGAACATACAGACCCTCGTGAGGCTTCTTATTCTCCTTACGAAGACTCTGATGCTGAGGAGTCCATCCCTTCAGCCTCTCCTCCTGAGGAATTTTCCTTTGGGGAAACTTTGCATGCTATGAGGGAACATTTTCAGTGGCAGGGCCAAGATTTCTCAGACTCTAGAAAAAGGCTTAGGACCTTTCTACATTTGCCACAGCATAGGCCTTTAGCTATACCTCCAGTTCTTTCTGTTGTTGATGATGCATTTAATAATGCTTGCACTGCTCCTGATATTTTACCTCCGGCTCCTGCTAAGCCCGATAGGTACTACAGGGTCCCGGACACTCATCGCCACTTATATAAGGCTCCTTTTGCAGATCCAGAGACTATCTCCCAGGGTCCAAAAGCTGTAGCAGCTACTTCTTCTAAAAACCCCCTCCCCTCTGAAAGGGAATGCAGGGCCTTAGAGAGATGGGGTAAAAAAGTTTACACCTCTGCTACTTTGTCAGCTAGAGCTTTGAACTGCCAATTTCATATGATTCAATATCAAGAGTTTATGCTTGACCAGCTGACTAAAAAGCTGTCCTCTGAAGAATCTTTAGATAAAAAGTATGTTCAAGAAATGGTACATAACATACAGCAGGTTAGTAACCATTCTTTAAAATGTGGCTATGATGCACTGGAGGCTTCCTTTAGATCAGCCATGACTGGCACAGTTATCAGGAGGCATGCATGGTTGAAAGAACAGGCATTACCAGACCATGTCAAATCTAAGCTTTTGGATGCACCTATGGACAAGGTCAATTTATTTGGTTCCCCTGCACAGCAGGTACTAAAAAAGATGGCAGAGAAAGCAAAATCTGTGCAAACAGTGAAAGAATTCTTGCAAGTTCAACCTCCAAGGTTTAGCAGGAACTGGCCCTCCAAGAATTGGTCCTTTCCAGACTCCTCTAAGGCACAAAGAGGCAGGAATAGGCGCTCTAGAGGCAGAAACCAATCCAGGGGTGCCTACAGGGGTCGCCAGTGGCAGGGTAACAACCAACGAGGCACGGATACAGCCACCACCACTACAACAACTCAATCACAGTGACTTGGCGGTGGCACCGCCTACCAGGGAACAACTAGAAGCACCTTTAGGCGGAAAGCTAACCTTATTTTCAAGAAACTGGCACTGCATTACAAGAGAAAAATGGATTTTGCAAACTATAGACCAAGGTTACAGATTCCATTTCCATACTCTACCAGGAAAGAGAGGAATGCCGAACCTACCACCTACTCAAAGGACAGAAGCTCTAAAACAAATATCTCAATTATTAAAAATGAGAGCTGTGGAAAAGGTACCATCTATGGAGCAAGGGAAGGATTTTACTCCAGACTCTTCCTGGTACCAAGAAAAGAAAACAAATGGAGGCCTATTCTAGATCTGTCCGCTTTAAACACATTCCTCATTGTTCCAAAATTCAAAATGCTGACCCTACAGCAGCTTCTTCCCATGCTGGGCAAGGAGTCTTGGCTGGTAACTCTAGATCTCAAGGAGGCATACCTGCACGTCCCCATAAGACCAATTTGCAGAAGATACCTCAGATTTCTTGCAGGATCAGAGCATTATCAATTCTCAGCATTGCCCTTTGGCTTATCTACTGCGCCCAGAGTGTTCACGAAATGCCTGGCATCAGTAATCGCTCATTGCAGACTTCAGGGGATTCAAATCTATCCCTACCTGGACGACTGCCTGATACAAGCGGACAACAAAAACAAACTAACAGAAGACTTACAAAGAGTCATCTACCTGCTGCAAGCCCTGGGATATACAGTCAATACAAAAAAGTCAAAGCTGATTCCATCCCAAAGAATAACCTTTCTGGGTGCAGAACTGGACACATCAAAACAAATGGCATTTCTAACTACAGAAAAGAAAGAGCAACTTCCTCTCTACTTCTTGGCATTAACAAAGCAGAACCATTTAACTGCAAGAAAAGTGCTACATGCTCTAGGCTTCATGGCATCCTGCATAATACTGGTCCCTCATGCCAGGCTGCATATGAGAAAGCTACAGTTGTACCTAAAGAATTTGTGGTCCCAGCACCAGCACAGCCTAGAAACCAAAATTCCAATGATCCCATGCCTGAAGCAAGAGTTCCTATGGTGGGCTCAGGCCTGCCAATCAAACACAGGATTGCCCTTCTGCAAAAGTCAACCAAGACAAACCATCACGACAGATGCCTCAGACCTCGGTTGGGGGCACACATGATGGGCAAGTGCATTCAAGGCCTATGGACTCAAGACCAGCTGCATCTGCACATAAATCTAAAAGAAATGATGGCAGTAAAATTGGCAATCCAGGCATTCAGACCTTTTCTCCAAGAAGGCCAGTTGATGATAAGGACAGACAACACCACAGTTATGTGGTACATCAACAAACAGGGAGGCACACACTCGTACCCTCTATGCCGGCTGGCACTGGACCTATGGGATGTGGCTCTGAGCTACAACATTCAGTTACAGGCAATTTATGTACCAGGGAAGGAAAACATTCTAGCAGACATATTAAGCAGAACTACAACAGATGCCCACGAATGGATGCTGCGTCCGGACATCTTCAAAACCATCACAAGAGAATGGGGATTACCACAAATAGACTTGTTTGCATCCCCATTCAATCATCAGTTGAAGAAATTCTGCACAAGGACTTACCACCCACTTGCTTGGAAGGTGGACTCCCTATCTTTCAGTTGGAAAAGCCTGACAGCATACGCCTTCCCTCCACTTCCTTTGATGCACAAGGTGCTTCTGAAGATCAAAGAGGAACGTCCGAGGATCATTCTGATAGCCCCAGACTGGCCAAGACAACATTGGTATCCACTGCTGAGGAGCATGTCCGGGAACAAATATGGACACTGCCCCTGATCCCATTACTGCTAACACAGAACAACTACAACATCCTGCATCCAAACCTAAAAACTCTGCAGCTAACTGCCTGGAACATTACATAACAGCAATTAACCCAAATTTATCCCAAAGGGTTAAAGACATAATCCTGGAGGCTCGTAGACCTTCAACAAGAAAGAATTATGCAGCAAAATGGAAAAGATATCTCATCTGGAGTACTGCAAAAAGGCAAGATGTGACACTGGTGAACATAGCCAACATCCTGGAGTACTTGGCGGAGCTCTTCCATACAGGCCTGTCCTACTCTTCCATCAAGATACATGCATCAGCTAAAATACAGCTTGGATCCTCCTGTCTTCTCGCATCCTCTGCTCAGACAGTTTCTGAGAGGAATTAAAAATGTGAAACCTCCCAGGAAACCTCCATTGCCAGCATGGGACTTGAACTTTGTGCTAGAAAAACTGACTCTTCCTCCTTTCGAACCAGCAGCAACAGCAGAATTACAATACTTATCCTGGAAGACTGCTTTCCTGCTGGCAATAACTTCAGCAAGAAGGGTCTCTGAACTACAGGCATTAATGGCAGTGCAACCCTTCCTAATCTTCCATCAAGATAGTGTCCATGAGAACAAATCCTACATTTATGCCTAAGGTGGTATCCAGAGTATCTTTAAATCAGGCTATCCACCTTCCTACATTCTTCCCCAACCCACAGAACAGGGGAGAAAGGCTCTTACATACCTTGGATGTACACAGACAATTACGCTACTACCTGGACAGGACAAAAAAACAATAGAAAAACTGACCAGCTTCTGGTAGCATATGCAGCAGGAAAGGAAGGAAAACCAATTTCTAAACAGACAATCTCCAAATGGATAGGAAATTGCATTAGATTTTGTTACTCCTACCATGGAAAGAAAACTCCAGAGAACATCAGGCCTCACTCCACAAGGGCTACAGCCACTACCACAGCTTTCTTACGAGGAGTGGCTACCAAGGACATTATAGAGGCTGCTACTTGGACCTCCGTGCATACATTTGCCAAGCATTATAACTTACCTCTATACTCTAGATCCCGTGCTGGTTTTGCCACTGCTGTTTTGCAAGGGATCTTAACTACACCATAATCTCTTCTCATTTCCTCCTCCCCTAGTTTAGCTATGGTATTCTACCCATTTGTAAAGACTGCAGATGCATCCTTGAAGGACATAGTACAGTTTTGTACCTACCATAAATGTAGATGTCCGAGCGGAATGCATCTGCAGTCAGGATTACCCACCCTCCTTCCCCTCTGAGGTACTCCTAGGGTATTTGCCAATCTTCAGCTAGCTTGGGGGGATCTATTATGGTGTATTTGTTTGTATATATGTACATACATGCTTATTTTATGTGTTTGCTCTCTACTATTTGGAAACTTTGGCATTTATCCAAATTTAGCCATCCAAGAGGGCACCTGGCATCTGGGGCAAGAAACACTGAGGAAAATGGCGTCGGCTGATGCCTTTATACCCGAATAACTGCCGCAATGACATCGGATGAAGTGCGACACCAGCCGAAGCCAGACCCAGACTTTGGAATCCGGCCGACCGAAGGGCTGCCTGACGACAGGACAACCCATTTGTAAAGACTGCAGATGCATTCCTCTCGGACATCTACATTTATGGTAGGTACAAAACTGTACTTTTTGCCACCTCCCCGACAGATCTAATGACATTAACCCAAAATACTTTCATTATAGTTGAAAACTGGCTCTCTAACCATCAGCTGATATTAAACCCTGACAAAACAAAGTTGCTTCTTTTCTCCCCCACTTGTAAGTCTTCCTCACTACTCTCTACCATAAAATCTAATAATTGTACCATTATCTCCCCAGATGCACAAACCAAACTCTTAGGCGTCACAGTAGACAACAGCCTCAAATTTGATATCCATGTCAATCAAACTGACAAAACCATTAACAAAAAACGTGGCTCCCTCTATAAGATCACACCTTTCAAGATCACACCTTTCCTTACTCCATTTGCTAAGACAGCTATTGCATGTTCCCATCTACTCTCTACTCTTCTCTATGCCGCCCCTCTACTCACTAATTTGAACAAATCCGCTCTTAGCAAACTCTCCAGCTGTTATAACCATATTGTTAGATTTGCAACAGGCACGGCCTGTGGGACCCACTACTGTCACAACCTAAATCTTCTGGGGTGGCTAGAATGGCCTAGCCTACTTCAGTACAACCAGCTTATAATTGCCCTTAAAGTTCTCAACCACCCTGATAATACGCCTGCACTTAGCCTAGTACCAACCTATGAACCTGTTGGCCCTAGGGCCTATGCAAGCCTAGCCATAACAATTCCCTGGATATTTCTTTCCGCAATATTTACTTCCCTGGACCCCTGTCTAGCAGGGTGACTGACGTGATCCCTGGGGTGAATTTCCTATCTCTCATCCAATTGTCAAAGTTGCTTTTGAAGAGGGCCAAGGAGGCACTCTGCTTGACATGTATGGGCAGTCTATTCTAGAGTATGGGGAATCTCTGAGTCAGGAATCTATCCCTCATGCATGTTTTGTTCGTTGTGATGACGAGGTTTAGATCCCTGGAGCGTGTGGCTTCTGAGGGATTGGGATTTCTTTAAGTGGAGCATGTCCAACAGCTCTGCGTTTGACATGGCCTTGTATGTTGAGCAGAGATCACCTGAGTAGACGATATGCCACAGAGTATAGCTGGAGTTTTTTTAGACGGTCAGCATAGGACATCTGCATTAGGCCTGTGATTCTTTTAGTGAGCTATTTCTGTGGCCTTTTCCGCTGTTGCAGATGTCTTCAGGTGCATACCAAATGGGGTGTTGTACTCTATAATGGGTCTAATGAGGGATGAGTACAGTGGGACAATGACCTCCTTTTTTCTGGATGAAAAGCCCGTAGTGATGAGGTGTGCCACATAGGATTTCCTGACTGTTGTGGCGAGTGGTTATTGAAGGTGAGACCACTGTCTACCTGTGTCCCCAAGTCTCTCACCACACTTTCAGTGTTTAGTGTACTGCCACCTATGTGGTAATTCATGGGTACATGTTTTTTCCAAAAGGGGATAACTAGACATTTCTTGGCATTAAGCTTGAGCCCATGGCTCTGGCACCTAGCATCTGTTTCTGTAAGGCCCTTTTGTAGAATATCCACATCATTTGGGGATTCAGTAATGGCTCCCAGTTTGCAGTCATCTGCCAACTTTGTTAGCCAGAGTTCCTCATGTTGGCCTGTACTTCAAAGAAGTAGATGCCAAACAAGAGCGGTCCCAGGGCTGAAGCCTGAGGTACTCCACTTGTCTGGAGCTGGATTTGGAATCAACTGCTTTTACAGTCTGGGTTCTGTCAGTAAGGCAGTTGGCAACCCATTGAGTGACGTAGGGATTTATGCCCAGCTTAGTAAGCTTATCTATGATTCCAGAGTGGGGGATGGTGTCGAAGGCCTTGGTGAGGTCCAGATAGGCTGTGTGATCCACCTTACCCTCGTCCACAGCTCTGGAGACTGATTCAAAGAAGTCAGGTTCAGGAGACAAGATCGGCCCTTCACGAACCCAAACTGGGTGGGGTCCAGTGTTTGAAGGTTGCCAGTGTCTTTGTTTATAAGTTCCATGATAATGCGTTCCATGCCCTTGCAAATCAGGCTCATCAGACTGATGGGACAGTAGTTCCCAGGATCCAAGGTGGATCCCCCCCTTGTGGAGTAGGATAACTGTAGATGTGCGCCAGTCAGTGGGCACGAAGTCTGAGGTAAGGCTATGATTAAACATGACATTTGAGGTGCCAGTTCATTTTGTAGTTCATGTAGTACACAGCCGGGGATGTCATCTAGACCCATGCATGCTGTATTCTTAGCTTTGGAGAGTGCGGTCTCTTCCTGTGTGGCCGTGATTACCGGAATTTGGCAATCTTTTGGTATTGAGATGGGCACTTTAGGGGGTAAGAGGGTGGTGAAGTTGGCACTAAATCGATCTGCCAGGATATTGGCAATATCCTTGGGATCAGTATAGTTAATGCCATTCTGTTGTAGCTCAGAGCAGATCTGAGCATTGCCATTTAGATTCTTGACATAAATATAGACTATCTTGTTGTCTTTGGAATCTTTAGCAATTTTATTTTCGTAACTAACTTTGGAGGATTTTATGAGGGATCTCACCTTCTTACTGAGGCTGGTAAGGGAGTTTTTTGCATCCTAGGATTTTCTTCTTTTCTGCAACAGTTTCTTCTTTCTGTTGTATATTTTGTTTATGGCAGGGGACCACCAGATTGACTTCCTTTTTTTGGAGGAGAGCATCTTGGTTCTATTTGGGATGGCGCAATTCATGCACGGGTGGGTGTGCTCGTACAGTGCCTTGTGTAGGATTCTGCAGTTGAACTTTCAGCTCCCGTCTGCATGGGTGTCATGAAGTTTGTCACTTCTGACTTGAGTAGCATGAAGTTGGCTTTGGAGGAGTTTTTGTTTCCTTACTTGGGGGGTGGGAGTGGGATGTGGATGTCAAGGGTGATTAGCTTGTGGTCAGACCTGACCAATGAGAGAGTGACCACTGGTGTGGAGCATCTATCTCCCATGTTGGTAATGACCAGGTCTAGGAGATTGGAGCCTCTGGTGGGACAAAGGATTAGTTGATCTAGGGCATTGGAATTTATGAATTCCAAGAACCGTTGGGAAAAGGTGTTGGTACCAGAGTAGTTTTCTCATTTAATGGCAGGATAGTTGAAATCACCCAGTATTAAGGTGTTTGGTTGTATCTTAATATTTTCCAGTATGTTTAGAAAGGTGTAGTGAAAATCTTGTGGCATGGTATGGGATCTGTAGGAAGCTACAATTTGGATTGCAGTCTTACCTTGTGTTAGTTGCACCTGGAGAATTTCAGATGCATTGTGTTGGGCAGCTAGCTTGGAGGTGTGAATATCCGTGGTGAATATGGACACTCCTCAGTCTTTAGTGTTTCGGTCTTGGTTTGGTGGCCAAAAAGTGTGGTAAGAGTTGTAGACTGGTATTGCAGGGGTGCTGTCTGGAGACTTGAACCAGGTCTCAGTTACTGCACAGATATCGATGTCCTCCATTTTTAGGAGTGCCTCGAGAGAGTGCATTTTGAGGTTTAGACTTCTAGCATTGAGTAGCATTAACTTCAGATTTTGCATGCTTCTATCTGTTACGGTAGTGGTTTTGTCCTTTGAACCTTGCCTAAAAAAGGCACTATAGGTGTGGCAAGAGCTTTAGCCAGTAATCTGAATCCCAGGGGCGACAGGTGCAGACCATCTCTGGCAAAGGATCGTGGTTTGTTGATCATGTTGTCCCAGGCAGACAGATACTGGATCCCCTTTGAATGACACCAGAAGCTTAGCCAGTTGTTGAAGTCAATCATTTTATCCTAATACTGTGGTATCCTTCTGGGTGAAGGCAGGATGCTACTCAGGACTAGGGTTATACCTGTCTGGGCCACATTGTCCAAGAGCTCTTCCATGTTTCTTTTCATGTTGTCCAGGGAGATACGTCTCAGTTCATTCACTCCAACATGGACAATGACAGGGTCGTATTTGTACTTGTGGAGTGATTGAGTGCATGCTTTGTGGTGGATCCTGTCACCTGACAGGCAGCTGACTGTAATTTTATCCTTGTTCAGCCTGGTGAGTGGGACATCAGTATGCCTGACTGTAGAGTCACCTATGACTAAAGTGTTGGGTACGTTGTCTTGCCTTAGGGGCTGTTGTTGGGTGGCACACTGGTGTTGTGAGCTATGTGTCACTTTGGTTGTGACTGGTGTTTGTGTTTCAGCTTTGGAGGTCCTTGTTGCTTGGGCAGGTTAATGTTAAGGGCCTCTGCATATGTGGGTTTAGTGTTGCTATTTGTGGGTGTTGATGGTGTGGATTTTGAAGGGCTATGTGTTGCTTGAGGTGTAGTGCAGGTGTTAACCTTCTCCTGTTGACTGTCTAGCACAATCTTGGCTGGAGAGAGCTTTGCTTCCAGTTTGGCTATGTAAGTGCATCTCTCACAGGTTGTAGTGTTGGGTGGTAGGAGGAGAGGGTTGTCTGAGTACATGAGGCAGTTGCTGCATTGCCCCAGTATGCCCAGATTCACCAGGTGGACAGGAGAAATCACCGGAAGCTGACTCTTGGACATGCCTGTTTAGGTGCTTTTTTTGTAAAGTACAAGAGCTGTTTTCCCTTACCTTTGCAAGGTACCCTTATAGCAACCTGAGGTCACTTTGCTCTTCTAATAATCTACCGGTTCAAACATCCAAAATCAACAACTCTGTTTGCTAACTCTGTTGGCAAAACTTGGAACTCTCTCCCTGCTGATCTTACTCTTGAACCCTGTCTTACTCAGTTCAAAAAGACCGTCAAGCTATATTTTAAAACTCACTGGCTATGTCCTTGTTCAAAACCCGACTAGATCCTCCTCTATAGTCTATAATCATGTTATATTGTGTAGTCAATTTGTCAACACTGTATGATTGTATTACCTGCTTGCTCAACTGGAGCCTGTAAACTGTGTGTAACTTGTAATTATTTTGTGATTTTTTTCTGTATGTTCTACCTTGGCGCTTTTCTCCCCGGGCCTCCACTGAAAATGGGCATGTATCCCGTCGGACTATCCCGGTCAACAAATGTAAAATAAAATAAATAACTAGGCTGCAAGTAAGGACTGAAACAGGTGGTGGTCCGGATGGAGTGGACAAAATTAATAGCTGCAACAACTATGAGTGCCCATTTTTAGAAGGGTCATATACTGGACTACAGACACTAAAGTTTCAAACTATCCACAGCAGCTGAGCAAAAAACAGGAGAGCAGTCATGCCCCTTTGCTCTTAGACATCAACAGCCTCACTTTCACAGGATCAGCCTAGATTTTTTGATAGAATAATATCCGTAAAATTACCAGAAGGCATTACTTGAGAACACTATCCCAGTTTCTGGTTCAACTTCCAGTGAACATCCTGCAAAACAAACCTTCGTAAGCAAATGGCAAGTGATGAAAACAATTAAGAACATAATGAATGAAGGCAATAATATCAGAGGTCTTCACCTTCTGTAAAATTTAAATTCATTCCCCCAGAATATTCATGTAAGGCTTGGACAGCAACATACAAACAGTAGATTGAAAAAAAAAAATAGAGTAAAATGTAAGATATTCTTATCTTTGATTCCAAGAAGAACATTCTGAGCAACATCATGAAGCAGTCTGCAATTAGCAACCTTCTATTGCCATATTATAGTGTTGCTTAGTGGACCAGTTGATTAGGTCCTCCTGTGATCTGCACAAGCAGGAATTATACACTCATGTGTTCCGAGATGTAGGATAGATGTCCGGGATAGTAGATGTAGACCTATTTGCATCACAGAACAGTTGCCATCTAAGGACATTAAATAGATGATGTCAGTGCAACAGATCTTACACAGTGAATGCCTTCTGAGGAGGGTGACACCCTCTTTGCTTTTCTTCCTTTTCCTTTAGGTTTGGAGTGCTCTAAAAGCAAGAAAAGAAAAAAAGGCAATTAAAGCTTATCTCTGCCAAAGGCAACCCTAGTCTTAATTAGCTCAATGAGCAGGGAGCAGATTTTCTGAGGAGGCAGTCACTTTGCCCAGCAGGCTAGGGTGCACAGTACCAGGAAGACCATACCTGGCATAATGGAAGAGCTTTTCTGTGTGAATTGCTTCTGGTAGTATAGAGACTAACACTGCACCTGCACAAGTGGTTCTATAACATTTGTCAGAGATTTGTCACAGCTTATTGTCTTTTGTATATATCAATATGTATCCCTTTTTGTGTTAACAGTCAAGGGCCAAGCATTTATTGCCAAGCTTACTCCATCTTAAGCAATGTAGAAGGGATTTTTACCCCTTTAAACTAAGAGCTCAGGCAGACCTTAGCAGCATGGATTCTGGAGGGACCACAGAAGGAGGATGGGAGTGAGTGATTGATGTTGGCACCACAGAAGGATGGGAGTGAGTGATCGATGTTGGCACCTCAGATGGAGGATGAGAGTGAGGGATCGATGTTGGCAGTACAGAAGGAGGATGGGAGTGAGTGTTCGATGTTGGCACCACAGATGGAGGATGAGACTGAGTGACCGATGTTGGCACTACAGAAGAGGATGGGAGTGATCGATGGCATGACAGGAGGAGGATGGGAGTGAGTAATCGATGTCGGCACCACAGAAGTAAGATGGTAGTGAGTGATCGATGTTGGCACTACAGGAGAAGGACGGGAGTGATCGATGTTGACACCACAGACGGGGGACGGGGAGTGAGTGATCAAAGTTGGCTTGCTCATCCTGCATGAAGGGAGGCAACCTAAAGGCTCACTGTAGTATGCAACATACGTGCCTGGCCAAACCCCTGCTGTATGAATGGTGTGACGTGCATGGCTACTCGATCAGCAGGTTGCTCATGCACCAAAGCACCCATGCCCCTCCTGAGGGCAGTGATCATAGAACTGCCAATGCTTATGTGTGGGAAGAGGAGTTAGGGCACACTCCCCAGCATGCAGCATGATGTTGCACCAGCATTCTTGATTCTGTCACTGGCCCCAGACTAGGATCAAACTGAGCCCAGAACAATCTAAGGTGGGTCCAGATGTTCAAATAACAGGGTCACTTCTACACTTTTAAGTTCATACCCACTTTTCTGTTACACTGGATGCCCCCCACTAATCTGGAACACCAGGAAACAGTGGCGAATTCTTTATTCAGAAAACAACTGAATGTGATTTGGGCTACTCTGTATTTTTAGATAAACATCATGCAGACATCCTAGACGTGGAGAGTAGATAGTAAAGTTTAGCATCTTTAAATTAAATTTGCAAAATACAATCAGCAGCCACTCACCTCATAAAACATTATTGTCATACCGTATGCTATTGACTCAGTATTGCTTGCTGAAGGTTTTGTGGCGGTATATATATATATGTGAGCATGAGTGGTTGAGCATTTACAAGGTTCCTCTCTCTAACAGAGATGTAAGTGCCAGATCAGGGGTATATTTGCAGTTCCCCATCCACTGATCCAAATTTCATTTGAATAAATGGAGGAATGAACTCTGCTTCCATTGAATGGGAAGCCTGTTCCAGAGAAGAGGGAGCTTCTGAGACACATCCCTGTGTAAATAGCATGTCCTATTTACGCTGCAGGCAAGGTTTAGATCTGTTGGTCAGGAGTTCCTGAAGCTATTTGTTTTACAGATGTTCAGCACAGATGTTTAACAGCTACATTAGGGCTGGATTGGAGGATTCTTTTTGGGCCAAGCATAGGTCGCCTCTTACCAGCCTGTAGTAGACCAAGTGTAAGGACAAGGCTTTGAGTCAGTCTGTATAGGACTTCTTTTCCACACCATGTATTCTTTTTTGTGCGGAATTTCTGAGGACACCCAAGCTGTTGCATATGCCTGACCAGGTACACATGGAAGGGGGCATTGTATTCAGTGATTGGTCTTATGATAGCAGAGTAAGATGACATGTTTGGATCTAGATATCATATCCCTACATATAAGTTGTGCAGCATATAATGGTTTCATCACTGTACAAGCCACATAATGGTCAAATGCCAAATTACTGTCTACATGCGTTCCCAGATCCCTAACTAGAGTCTACTCTTAGGGGTGTATTGTCAATGTAATAGTTTGCTGGGGGTGGGTGGTCTTTCCAAAAGATACTATGATGCACTTTTTGGCACTGAGTTTTAGACCAAGACTCTAGCACCAGTTATTAGTCTGTGTCAGGCCTTCTTGGTGGATATTTGATTCTTGGCGGATTGACCAACTCCACCTAATTTGCAGTCATATGCAGACTTGGTCAGCCAGAAACCCTTGACATCAGCCTTGATCTCAAAAAACTAGATGCCAAATAGGAGCATCCCCAGCACTGAACTCTGGGGCACCACAGTAGTAACTGGCCTTTTTGTGCAGGTAGCTCCCCTATTCTTACTTCTTGGAGCCTGTCTGTAATCCAGTTGCCTATCTGGTGAATGAATGTAGGGGTTTATACCTGGTTTAGTGAGCTTTTGCACAGTGTTCCAGTGGGTTAATATGTCATATGCCTTGTCCAGATCAAGGTAGGCAATATGCACCTTTTGGCTTGTCCATTGCTTTGTTGACCTTCTTGAAGAAGTCCACCATACTGAGTAGGCAAGGCCTGTCCTTGACAAACTGCATTCTTCTCATACATTTCTAGCACAAAAGGAGGTTTTGGGCATTTACGTTATGTCTCATTGATTGCAAAATCACCATTAAGACAGAAATGCTAAGCAACACTTCAGACTTAATGACGATAGAACCATGAAATAGGGTTTCTTTAAGTGTTGCTCCAAAATGTTAAGTTATGAGTGTGTGTTTGGTTTGACAAATGTTTCATAATGTCAGGATTTCTACAGAAAGTTGCAAGTATTTTTTGTGGCGTCTTACTTTTTGAACGGTTTTACTGTCATTGCAGCCCCTCCTATATTCCAAATTAATGTACATATTTTTTCCTTTGGTATCTATTTCATACTCGGTGATTGTTTTCTTCAGTCACCCTCAAACTCTCAAACTCGTAGACAAAAAAAATCCAGTAAATTTTACCCATGATCTTCTCACTCCCAATTCACAAATTTTTATTTAAGAATTGTTATCCCAAGATTCCCCTCACCTTCCAAATTTATGTTCATTGTATATTGTCTATGCTCATCTTGCCTCCTACATTTATGTTCCATACTTTTTATTCCAGGACATGCAACCTTATACTTACAGTGCAAGGTCATCTCCACCTTCCCAAAATATGTTTAATACTTGCTGTGGAGAATCGCACCTTCCATGTTCTGAATTTAGGTTCATTCTTCATTGTACAGGATTACCTCTTTTCATATTCATGTTACTACTTGTTAGCCAGTGGCGGTTCACTCCACTAACACACACACGCTTTGAATATTTGTCTTCATTGCTCATTGTCCAGGGCCACCTTCAGTACCTTAGTCCATGATCCGTGCTCATCCTTTAAAAGTGTTCTGAAAACTTTTGTCTTGCATTTGTTCTCAATCTCCATTTGCTGTCTTTGTTTTTCATGTTCTACCTTTGTCCCTGTGAGTTTCTTTTCATTGCTTTGATTTCTCAGACCTGCTAAAGAACCACCGTTTGACTACTATAAATCCTTTTTGTATGTAGCCCTTTATCTTCATCCTTGCTATTGCTATCTGGGTCACAGTGGTAAAGGATCAACAGGATCAGACTTTCTATTCATTTATCAAGTCAGCTCAGTTGATTTAGAGGGATAAAGCTCTGACAACACAGGTGAACTGAATTCATTTATTAGCTCTTGCAGCTGTTTGATCTGGTATAGGGAGGAGGAATGAGGAGATGAAAGTTTGCTCTCCTCATCTAAGTAAGAGGGTGTGGGAGTATGCTGGGGTAGGGCACTAGCACTGGTACTGCTGGTAACATGGTGCTACTGCATTATAGAAGAAGGGGCATGGAGGGTGTGGGTGTATGCTGAGGATAGGGAACTAGCACTGGTACCACTGGTAACATGGTACTGCTGCATTATACAAGAGGGGGCATGGAGGGTGTGGGAGTGTGCTGAGGATAGGGCATTTGCATTAGTACCACTGGTAACATGGTGCTGCTGCATTGTAGAAGAAGGGGCCTGGAGGGTGTGGGAGTGTGCTGGGGTAGGGCACTAACACTGATACCAGTGGTAACATGGTGCTGCTGCATTATAGAAGGGGGGTATTTGAAGGCAGTATCGTTATGAAAGTTTTGGGCATTCCTCCAACAGCTTGCCATGCCTCACCTCTGATATTAGCCCAGAACATCATTCAGAAGGTAGGGCTACAAAAACATTAACCAGGCCCCTAAATGCAGCATTTGTAGCTCTCAAGTCCACTGCTGTGTTGCAGAACTCACTTCACCAGTATGGGGAGGGCTTGCACCTACAGATGGGGGGGATAAGAAATGCTGGTTGATTTGAACAGAATACATGGTATTAGAGGAGAGGAACAGGCACTAAAGGGGAGCCATGTTGCTGAAGAAACAGTAGTAAACCTCAATGATAAAACATTTTAGCGGTGTACAGTGAATGACTGCATGACAGTACTGATTCGTTATAACAGTGCCTATTTTTTTTAAGTAGTACATTTGAATTCCATCATTTTTATTATACACACATGCAGTACCTTATGGGAAAGGAACTTTACAGTCTAGTACACAAAACATTCAGAAATCTTTTAAATTGAACATAAATTTACAATGTTCTGTTATGAATGGGACTTAACAAAAAAAAAAAATTCCACTTGCTGTAGTTAGATATCGGGCCAGATTCAGGAAGGCTTACACGGAGTTCAAGAGTAGTGTAAGCCTCCGTGTAAGCCTCCTGATTCAGCAACAGCCCAAATCTCCGTGTAAGAGACAGCTAACACGTCTCTTACACGGAGTGGGCGTGGAAATGCTCAATACCTCATTTGCAGCTCCAAGATATGCAAATGAGGTATGTGAGCGATCCACGAAGCCCAAACCAGTCCGTGTAACGGACGTGTTAGCTGCAGAAATGTACTCAGCTGACAACTGAGTACATTTCTGCAAAATTAAAAACGGAGCTATGTCAGCTCCAAATAAAGGGTGCATTTGTTATATTAAGCATGCCAATGGCCAAATATGTGGCCATTGGCATGAAAAAGTGTTGCAAAAAAAAGTTATATAACTTTTTTTTTTCCACGGGATTTATGTGTTTAACTGTAGCGCACACCCGCGCAAATGGGGTGCGCTACCTAAAACTGAAAACCGAAGCTTATAAGCCCACAATTGTGGGATTTATGTATTACATGAAATGTCAATGGAGGGACTTGCAGAGCAAAAACAATATGGCCTCCGTTTAGTGGTTGTCAAGGGGGGGAAGCTCCGTGTAAGATATGTAACTAAGCATTACTAGGCAATCCTATGTAAATGAGGCTTACAATACTGAATCACACTGCCACATAAGTAATGAGCACTTTCTGAGTCGTGTAAGAGTTAGAGAAGGGGGAGGAACAGAGTAAGAGGTAGGTGACATCATGGGGGGAAGGATAGAAAGAAATGTACCAGATTGGAGGGCAATGTAAGGTAAGAGATGACAGACAGACATCAGGGAGGGAGGTGTGTCCCAACAGAACACTGGGAATGTCAAGAAATTGAGGGCATACGCTATCCCTACACTCTAAGTTTCTTGAAATACGTGCATGCGCGCGTGTAAGGCAGGTTCAACATGTGGGGCGTGTTGCAAACTGTTTACAACGGTTTGCGCGGGCGTGCAAGTGCATAAGGCGGTGTCCCAGCGTTTTAGCATGAATCAGCCTAGCTAACACCGTGTAAGGATGTGTGCGCGCGTGTAACACCGTGTAGGGATGTGTACACGCGTTTAAGTTACTGTGAGCGTGTTTAAGCCGGTGTGCACATTGCTCCCTCTCAGGAAACAGAGAGGAAATAGGAAACAACCAAAATACAGGGAAACTGCCAGAAGATACTACTAAAGTTAATTGGTGGAAACAATTAGAAGCAGGCAATTACACAGGCAGACTAGAAGCCCAACCCAGCACTTAAAACACAACAAAGAGCAGTGCAGGCTGTTTCTCACAAGAGATACTGCCAGAAACTAAGCTATCAGAGTTGAAACCTGAAAAAGCTGAACTCAGAGCAGAAATGCTAGGGGCTGCCATAGCTGTTATAATCAGACATAGGCGAATTGCTGAGGGTGGTGATAATGCAGATGCTGACAGACAACCCAGAGTGAGGAGAAGGAGAAGAGTATACAGGCCTAGGGTCACCTACCATGGGTTACATGAGCTGGAGATAGTAGAGCGCTATAGAGTGGACAGAGAGCTCCTGCAGCAGATTGTTGAGCTGTGCAGGCCACGCCTCACACACAGAACCAACAGAGGGGAACCCATCCCAGTGGAAACCAAGGTATGTGCTGGCCTAAGAATACTAGCAACAGGTACCTTTCAGAGACCAACTGGCGATATGATGGGGATATCACAGGCATCAGCCTCCAGGGTACTGCACCAGTTCCTGGATGCCATGTCACCACATGTCAGTGATCATATATATGTCCCTAGTGACCGTGAGGTTGTGTCCAGCAATATGCGTCTCTTCCAGCAAATAGCGGGATACCCTGAGGTGCTGGGTGCAATAGACTGCACGCACATACGCATCAAGGCACCAGCCGGTGAGCGGGTAGAGTCTACATTAACCGCAAGGGATACCCCTCCATCAACTGCCAGGTCGTGTGTGATGCCCAGGGCATAATAATGAATGTGTGTGCTGGCTGCCCTGGTAGCTACCACGATTCCCACATCTGGCATCTGACGAGCTGTACCAATCATTTGCCAATGGGGACTTCCCACACGGACACCTAGTGGGGATGCTGGTTATGCACTTGAGCCGTGGCTGATGACACCCATCAGAAATGCACACACACCGAACAGGAACGCCATAATGAGGCACACGCACAAACACGTAATAACATAGAGCGTGTGTTTGGGCTGCTCAAGTCACGGTTCCGGTGTCTGGACACGCCTGGTGGGGCTTTGCAGTACCCACCAACTACATGTACCCAGATGATCATGATATGTGCTATGCTACATAATATGATCCCATGGAAACAGCTGCAGCAGGACCAGCACAGGGCTGGGCCAAACATCCCCACCATTGCCAAGGCCACCACAGGCAGGGGTGACTTGGAGGAGGAACAACCTGACCTTGTCCCAGTAGGCAGAAGGAGGCGTGCCCAGTATGCCCTGGCCTTGGCAAAGAGGCAACGCATAGCACATATGCTTGGTCAGTAGGAACACTGGGACCGATACCCACTCTGACTCACTCATACAGTAACAGGGATGCCTAACATGACACAACCTGCTTCCAAATGTACAGGGAGTGTAGTATGTGCATCCGACAGAGGCAGCCCTGCAGCACCACCCGAGGCATGAATGCCATGTGTTAAGTAATGTAATACCATGTATCATATGCACACCTGAGGACCATGACTAACATCCACCCTCACCAATCATAAACCACAAAAACACAAACCCACCTCATAGCTATCACAAGGGATAGGAACCTAGATGTAATGCTACCCAATGCCAAAGGTATAAACAGCAAGATGTGTGCAGTGTAAATGCACACAGTATAGGAATGCACATATCAGTGCTGTAATAGAAAACAGGGTCAAAGCACATCAGCACCCTGACACTACCAGGGTCACACCTCATACAGTGATGTACATGTGCAAAAACATGGAACAAGATACAAAATGAGGGTGACTACCAATAAATGGCATGGATAACCACACACCCCTGTTGTTACCACAACAAGAAGCAACATGCATTAGCCATGGTCAAACACCAATGGCTAAAACTGACTACTACTATATAGCTTGCTGCAGACCACTGTCCTAATAGCAGCAACTGCCCCAGGCCTATGTTCACAGGTTCACAGGTTCATACTAGGCTATCTGCCCTAGGGCATTTATAAGCCTAGACCAGAGTTCCGTGGAGTCTGCCGCACCTTCACTCTGACGGATAATTTGCCCATTATATTGCTGTGCCTCTGACAAGCAGTGATACTGAGGTTATCCCTGGGGCATACCTGCAATCTCCCATCCATTGATTAAGATCTCACTTGAACAAAGCCAGTGAGGTACTCAGCCTCACATGTACCAGGATGTTGTTCCACAGCATAGGGACTCTCTGGTTGAAGAATCTGTCCCTCCAGCACATCCTATTAATATCTGTGTTGAGGTTTAAATCTCCTGCCACTGTAGTTCTGATGGATGTAGAGGTCTTGAGGTGAAGCGTGTACATTAACTCAGGTTTGGACATGGCCTTGGATGTCAGGCACAGGTCACCTCTGAGCAGACGGTAAGTCACGGAATCAAGCTGGAATTCCTCCAGTCGGGCAGCATAAGAAATATGTTTGAGACCCTTTCTCCTCCTGTCGAGGAATTTGTGGGCCCATCCAATTGCCATAGGTGTCGGGTCATATACATGCTGAATGGGGCATTGCACTCAATCAATGGTCCGATGAGTGAAGAGTACAGGGGAACAATGACCTCCCTGGATCTAGATGTGAATCCCTGCATGATGAGGTGGGCAATGTAGAAGTTCTACCTAACTACCCTGGCAACGTGAGTGTCAAACAAAAGGTTACTCTCAACCTGGGTGCCCAGGTCCCTGATAACCTCCTGTGTGCTTAGAGGATTGCCACCTACATGGGAACTAGTGGTAACCTTGTTCTTCCCAAAGGGTATGGCTATGCATTGTTTAGTGTGTAATGTAAGGCCATGGCTCTGGCACCAGTTATCCGTGACTATGACACCCTTCTGAAGGATGTCTGTGTCAGATGGGTGTCCAACTATGGTTCCCAGTCTGCAGTCATCTTCAAACTTTGTCAGCCATAATCCTGCTGTGTTTGCTCGTACTTCTGAAAAGTAGATACTGAACAAATGTGGTCCCAGGACTGAGCCCTGTGGGACACCACTTGTCACAGCTCTGGAGTGTGAACTGGCACCAGCAACTTTGACCCTGTGTGTTCCGTCACTTAGCCAGTTTGCAACCCATGCTGTGATGTATGGGTTCACAATTAAGCTGGTGATGTTTTCAATGATACCTGAGTGGGGTATTGGTTGAAAGCCTTTGCCAGGTCAAGGTAGGCTGTGTGGACTGCCTTGCCCACGTCAATGGCCTGGGTGAGTGTTTTGAGAAAGTCAACCAAGTTTAAAAGGCATGATCTGCCCTTGACAAAGCCAAACTGGATTGGACCCAATGTCTGCAAGTCCCCTATGTCTTCATTTAGAATTCCCATTATGATCCTCTCCATAGCCTAGCAGAACAGGCTTGTCAAGGGGATGGGATGGTAGTTTCTGGGGTTGGTGGAGGCACCACCTTTGTGAGGTGGGTCCACCATTGATGTATGCCACTCCTTGGGAACATATCCTGAGGTGAGGCTAAGATTAAACAGCTGCCCTAACTGCGGGTGTAATTACTCATTGAGTTCATGGAGCACACAACCGGGGACACCATCAGGTCCCATGGATAAAGTGTTTTCTGCCTTGGATTGAGCAGTTCCCACCCCAGCAGTGGAGATGTTTGGGCGGCTAAAATCCTCTGGTGTGCATACCCCCAGTTGGGGAGGGGAGAAATCTGCACTGAACCTGTCAGCCAGTATGTTGCCAATGTCTGTAGGTGCAGTGATATCAACATCATTCTGAACTAAGTCTGAGCATATCTGGGAGTTTCCTCCCAGGTTTCAAACATAGGTAAAAAGGCCTCATGATTGTCCCTGGAGTCCTGAGTGGGTTTACTCTCTAAACATGCCTCGGATGATTGTATGGGGAACCCAGCGTTTTACTCACAATGAGCAGGGTGTCTTCCCCATACGGATTACACTCTATCGTGTAGTAGCTCCTTCCTTGTGTTGTACAGCTTGTTTATGGCTAGGGTCCACCAGACTGGATGCTTGCCTGTGGTACAAAGAGTCATTATTATTTTGGATTGCCTGAACCATGCAGTCCTGGAGGTGCTGGTAGAAGGCATTTCTAAGTGATACAGTGGCTTGGGTAATGGTGTCCGCTGGCCTGGGGCCTTGAAAGAGACCACACCAGTGCTCAGAAATGTGAAGTCGGCATTTGACAAGGTCTTCACCGGTTCCTTTCCCATCTGGGGTGTGGGTGGGATGTGGACTCCCACTGAGAGTAGTCCATGATCTGATCTCACCAATGATGGGTATACATCTGGTGTTGAACAGTGTGACCCCATGTTTGTGATGATGCGTTCTAGTATGTTGCCTCCACTTGAGGGGATTGGGACCAGTTGTTCCATGGCATTTCAGTGTATGAACTCTTGGAACCTTTGTGTTAGAGTGTTGTGGCATGATTAGTGATCCCAGTCTATATGTGGATAGTTGGAATCACCCAGTAGGATGGTGTTTGGAGATACATTTATCCCCTTCAGTGTTTGCAGGATAGCTGTGTGAGGTACCTGAGTTTGAGCGGGTGGCATGTAACATGCTACAAACTGCAGAGCAGTCTTGCCTACGGTCACTGGCACCTGGATGGTCTCCGATGCATAGTGTGTTGCCACCAACCATGAGGTGAGGGTGTCCTTGATGAATATGGACACCCACCATCCTTCTTGTTGTTGTCGGGATGCTGGTGCCGGAATGCATGAGATGAGGTAACACCCGATAGTGCTGGGGTGCTGTCAGAAACTGTGAACCAGGTTTCAGGCACAGCACAGACATCAATGTGCTACATACTGAGAAGGGCATAGAGTGTGTGCAGCTTGAGGTAGAGACCTTGGGCATTGAGCAGCATCAGCCGTAGTGTCTTTCCTTTACTGTGTTCTAGGGTGGTAGGTGTAGAATCCTATTTCCAGTTGTGATTGTATGGTCCATGCTGTCTGACATCTAGCTAAGGGGAGGTCATTCTGGTTTTGCAGTTATCTTTCATCACCAGTAGAAATTACCACAACAGCCCCTGTGGGTGTACCTCATGCACACACATCCAGCACCTGTAAAGTCCACAACAGTACCTCACCAGGAGTATGACAGAGCTGGAACACATGTAATGTGTAGTCTGATTAAACAGAGTGCAGCTCCACACACTGCCATGATGTCCACCCAGATGCAAGCTGTGCCTGACGTAGAAAGCCATGTCCAAGCTGGAATCAATGCACATGCTGCACCTTGTACAATCTGAATGGCAGGTAGCTATGCACATGAGGGAACTGAACCCCAGCACTGACATATATAGGACAGGCTGTACTGCATTATCCAAAACACAGAAGCCACCCCACACATGAGTAAACTAACACTACAGGTTGTCCATAAAGACACTGGTTGAGTCCCCTCAACAGGAATCCTAATGAGTGGATGGGAGATGGGAGGTTTACCCTGGGTATCAATGTTATGTCACAGGTAGACAGAGGCACAGTATACTAAACAAGACATATGACATGTCAAACTACGCTTACAATGTGTTGATGGACAAACACATTCTCCGACTAGCATTAGGTCAAGATACCTCTTGAACACAGCCAGCAAGGTGCTCTGCCTCAAATGGACCAGGATTGTATTCCACAGCATAGGAGTCTCCGAGTGATAACTCCATCCCTACAACATGTCCAACATACATCCCTGCTAAGGTGTCAGTCACCTGCACTAGTGGTTCAGGTGGATCTTCTGAGTCTGAGGTGGAGCATGTCCATTAATCTCTGTTTGGACATGGCCTCGCATGTCAGGCACATGTCACCTCTAAGCAGACGGTATGTGAGTGAATAGAGTGTGAGTGTCTTCAATCTGGCAGCATATGACAGCTGTTGTGGTTCCTTGATCCTTTAGGTGGGGACAGTCAGGGTGTCTCCAATTGCTGCAGATGTTGGGTGAGATACAGCCAGAATAGGGCATTTGACTTGATCACCGGTCTGATAACTGAAGAGTACAATGGGAACAATGACCCACTAGATCTGGATGTGAATCCCATCCTTATCAGGTGGGCAATGTAGAAGGTCTTCCTAGCCACTTTAGCAATGTGAGTCTGAGAAGAATGGCGACTGTCAACCTGGGTCCCCAGGTCCGTGATAACCTCCTCTGTGCTTAGAGGATTGCCACCAATATGGTAGCTTGGGGTCACCTTGCTTTTCCTGAAGGGTATGTCTACACATGTTGTGCACTCTGACTTCAGGCCATGGCCCTGGCACCAGCTATCAGTTACTGTGAGTCCCTTCTGAAGGATATCTGTGTGTGATGCACTGTCCACTATGGTGCCCAGTGTGCACTCATCTGCTAACATTGTCATCCAAAGTCCTCCCATGTTGGCCTGTTCTCATGGGAAGTACATGACAAACAATGGTGGCCAAGGACTGAGCCCTGTGTGACACCACCTGTGACCAGCCTGGAGTCTAACATAGTGCCAGCAACTCTAACCCTGTGGGTCCCGTCCCTAAGCCAGTTTGCAACCCATCTTGTGACATATGGGTTTACATTTCAGTTGTGAGGTCTTTCCACAATACCTGAGTGGGGTATTGTGTTGAAAGTGTTAGCAAGGCCAAGGTAGGTTGTATGGACTGCCTTTCCCCAACAATGGCCTAAGTGACCAATTTGAAGATGTCAACCCAGTACAAAAGGCATGATCTGCCCCTGACCAAGCCAAAATGGGATGGGTACAATGTCTGCATGTCCCCTATATCTTTGTTTATGAGCTCAATTATGATCCTCTCCATAGATTTGCAGACTACACTTGTTAAGCTTATGGGGCAGCAATTAACAGGGTCTGTAGAGGCACTGCCTTTGTGCAGATGTGCACAACTGGACCTTAACCAGCCTGTTGTGCACACTATGGAAATGTAAATCAGTGATAGGACTGAAGCCCAGGATACTGACCACCACAGTGAAAGTACTGAAACACTACACTAGACAGTGCTACAGTGTTAGGTCAGTATGAACGGATGTTGACAATTGTGTGCAAAGTATCCCATGCAAAACCTGCAGGCACAGTATACTCCCAGTTTTGTTCACACAAAAAGCATTCGGACAGTAACTACACAACATGGCACAGAACACACAACCATAAACTGGAGGTATTTGTTGAAGGTCACACTCATCCACAAATGTGATGGGCTGCAGAGTTCAACATATGTAAAGCCCACACTGGGCATGCTCACACACTTAGATAAATGAGACATCTTTCACACAACATGCCACAGGAAGGCTGAACTGGGCATGCTCACACACTTGGTCCAAATGTTACCCCTAGCAAATGTGAAAACACACCAGAGGATGGTCGTCACCCTTTCTAGACACTGATCATGTAAGCACCCTATAAGTATATTGGAGACAAAGATTCTCTCAGTAATCCGAATAGCGCCGTGCTAATGCGTCCGTCTCTAGTGTCATAACATAGTTAGGTAGGGGTTTGAATCCAGCAGGTGGCAAGTGTGTGTGAAGGGGGGTAAGTGTGTATGAAAGAAACATCCCTTTTGGCAACTGGGAAAACACACCACAGGATGATCATTCCACTTTCTAAACTCTGATGATGTCAGCACCCTATAAGTATATCAGGGAAAGGACTTTCCCAGTAATGCGAATAGCACGCTGTGCTAATGCGTCCATCTCTAGTGTCATAACATAGTTAGGTAGGGGTTTGAATCCAGCAGGTGGCAAGTGTGTGTGAAGGGGGTAAGTGTGTGGGTATGAAAGAAACATCCCTTTTGGCAACTGGGAAAACACACCACAGGATGATCATTCCACTTTCTAAACTCTGATGATGTCAGCACCCTATAAGTATATCAGGGAAAGGACTTTCCCCAGTAATGCGAATAGCGCTGTGCTAATGCGTCCGTCTCTAGTGTCTTAACATAGTTAGGTAGGGGTTTGAATCCGCAGATGACAAGTGTGTGTGAAGGGGTAAGTGTGTGGGTATGAAAGAAACATCCCTTTGGCAACTGGGAAAACACACCACAGGATGATCATTCCACTTTCTAAACTCTGATGATGTCAGCACCCTATAAGTATATCAGGGGAAAGGACTTTCCCCAGTAATACGAATAGAGCGCTGTGCTAATGCGTCCGTCTCTAGTGTCTTAACATAGTTAGGTAGGGGTTTGAATCCGCCAGATGACAAGTGTGTGTAAAGGGGTAAGTGTGTGGGTATGAAAGAAACATCCCTTTTGGCAACTGGGAAAACACACCACAGGATGATCATTCCACTTTCTAAACTCTGATGATGTCAGCACCCTATAAGTATATCAGGGGAAAGGACTTTCCCCAGTAATGCGAATAGCGCGCTGTGCTAATGCGTCCGTCTCTAGTGTCTTAACATAGTTAGGTAGGGGTTTGAATCCAGCAGATGACAAGTGTGTGTGAAGGGGGTAAGTGTGTGGGTATGAAAGAAACATCCCTTTTGGCAACTGGGAAAACACACCACAGGATGATCATTCCACTTTCTAAACTCTGATGATGTCAGCACCCTATAAGTATATCAGGGGAAAGGACTTTCCCCAGTAATGCGAATAGCGCTGTGCTAATGCATCGGTCTCTAGTGTCTTAACATAGTTAGGTAGGGGTTTGAATCCGGCACATGACAAGTGTGTGTGTAGGGGGGTAAGTGTGTATGATTGATATATCCCTTTTGGCAACTGGGAAAACACACTACAGGATGCACATACCCATTTCTAAACGATATCACAATTATGTATGGCTTTTGATTACAGACATGCCATGTGTGTTGTGCACACACAGAATGCCCATGTATGTGGGTTGTCCCTCACAATAATGCATGACATTGATTACACCGGTTATGGCAATGAACACATGATGTATGTGTGTGCCAAATACACATATGTACCTGTGACTTTCAATAGTTACCATGTGTGATGCCTGCCACATGTGAATACATGGTATTTGCACAGGGTAACATTATGACCGTGGTCTTCTGTGCAGATGCTGCATGTGGGATGTGTATATACAGTGTGAGATGTAGATGCTATCAGCCTAGTAGTGAGGGATGTACACCTGGTCTGGGGCATAAGGTCTACATGTTGTTAATGTACAGGAGCTGCATGTTTTCACCTGTTGTGGGAGTGGTAAGACAGTATTCCATAGCAATGCAGTGACTGCATGCTAAGAACCATTCAGCTAGGGTGTTGTAGATACACTTATTCATTAGCATTCAGTAATTTGTCGGAATCCCTGGTGAGGGTCTGATGCCAACCAAGGTCAGGGGTCTACCAGCCTGTGTCACTTGCTCAGTGATCCCTTCCATGTTCCCTATCACGTATCCCAGTGAGCGACATCCCACATCAGCTGTGGTGGCATGGACAATGACTGAGTCATATGTGTCCATGCATCTGACTGACTTGTATGTTGTTGTTACAGTTTGGCCATGTGTTTCCATCTCATACATGTGATGTACATCAATGGGTAGGGGATAGGGTTGACTGTGTACATGTGGCAGCTGTGACATTACTACATGACACACATATTCCACAACTGTACCATAGAGGTGACTGACAACTGACCTTTGCACATGCTACCAGAGTATTGAGATTACATTGGTGATTGACAGCACATAGGGCCAATGGTGAAAAAGAGACATAGGTCCATAGGTTCGTACAGGATATCTGCCCAGGGCATGTATCCACCTAGCCAGAATGTGCGTGCCTTTCAACATGCATTGTGAATCTGTCTTGCTATGCCCTTTTCCAAGGTTAGTATACTGTGCCTCTTTCTCACAGTGACACATAAGTGATACCCAGGGTAACCCTACAATGTCACATCCAGTCATTAATATCGCTCTTGAGGATAGTCACTGAGTCAGTCCGCCTAACCTCTATTGGGATAATAATCAGGAATGAAGGGTGCCTCTGAGTTGTGAATGTGCCCCTCCACCATGTCCTATGTATATCACTCCTGAAGTTCATGTATTTCCAGCGTGTATCCTGGTGGGATCTGGATATTCTGAGATGCAGCATGGCCATTACGTGAGGGTATGACCTGGCCTTCTATGTAAGGCACAGATTGCCTATGAAGAGGCAGTATGTCACTGAGTAGAGCTGCTGCTACTTTAACCAGTCAGTATGTGGCATCTGTTTGAGCACTTTGATCCCCTTGTCGAGGTACATATGTGGTAGCCCCAGTTGCTGCAGGTGTCTGGTAAGGTGCATGCCGACAGGTTCATCATAGTCAATTATGGGCATGATGAGGGATGAGTAAAGGGCACAATGTCCTCCCTGGCCTACATGTGGATCCCATGATGATGTGGCCCATATCACATGCTTACCTAACCACTTTGTCCATGTTGTTGTCAAATGGTAGGATGCTATCAACCTGCGTACCCCAAGGTCCATAATTCCTAGGTCTGCACTTACTGGATTAACACATATGTGGTACATTGTGGTCATTTACTGTTTGACAAAGGGAATGACTATACTCTTTCTGTCATTCATGTTGAGGCCATGGCTGTGGCACAAGTCGTGTGTTTGCAAGAGTCCCTTTTGGAGGATGCGTGTGTTAGCTGTTGAGTTGATTATGGTGTTCGGTCTGCAGTCACCTGTGACGTGCTGAGCCACAGTACTTCCATGTTGGCCTGTACCTATGACAAATATATAATGAACATGACAGCCCCTAGGGCTTTGCCTTGTGGGACACCACTTGTACCAGGTTGGAGGCTGACATGGCTCCAGCAATTCTACCATGTGTGTTCTGCCCTTGAGCCACTGTGCAATACCCATAGTGACATAGGGGTTAATATGTACACTGGTGAGCTTCCCTAGAATGCACAAGTGGGGTATTGTATCCAAGGCTTATGCAAGGTCCAGGTAGGCTGTGTGGACCTCCTACCTGTTGACAGTGGCCTTGGTGACTGTTTCAAACAAAGCAAACAGGTTTGATAGGCAGGATTTGCCATTGACAAAGCCAAACTGTGTATGGTGACATGTCTGTAGGTCCACAATATCTAGATATGTGAGGTTCTTGATGATTCTTGCCATAGCTTTGCAGACAAAGCTAGTCAGACATATGGGGCGAGTAGTGTCCAGGATCCGTGACGGCACCACCTGCATGTTGAGGGACCACTGTTGCTGTATGCCACTCTCTGGTCACATATCATGTATTAAGGCTGGGATTGAACAGTGGTGTTATGTCTGGGTGTAGCTCTTCTTGTGGTTCATGTAGGACACAGCCTGGGACACTGTCTGGTCCCATTGATGCAGTGTTTACTGCTTTGGGAAGGGCATCTCTTACCTGAGCATCTGTGATGTCAGGGGGGGGAAGCACTGTGATGCGAGACATATGTTCCCTTTTGGTGTGGTGGGGAGAAGGCAGCATTGAACCTGTCCACTAGGATGATGGCAATGTCTGTGTGTTTTATATTTTGTGTGACATATTGTATTACCTCTGAGCATATCTGGGTAGTACCACCCAGGTTACTAACATAACTACAGGCAGCCTTGTGATTATCCTCAGTGGCTTGTGGAATCCTCTCTCAAAGATGGCCTTAGACAATCATATGGGTGCCTGTAGTTGTCTTCCAATACTCATCAGTGGTGCCTTCACATTTTGGGAGGTTGTTGTATCATGTAGTGGCGCCATCCTTCTATTGTATAGTGTGTTTATGGCTGGTGTCCGGCACCCAGGACATCTGTCTTTGGAGAATTGGGTCATGCTTTCATATGTGGCTTCATGATCCATGCATTCCTGAATGTGTCCACAGAATGCCTCTATACAGGTATGTGCAGTCTGGTCCATATTTTCAACAGGCCTTGGGCCTTTGAAGGCTTCCACATCATTTATGAGGGGTGTGCACTTGCTTGACATGAGCTGTTGACAGACGTGCCGCACTCCAGACAGAGCAAGGGGAGGGTCACAGTCAGCTACCTGTTGGGACGTACCTCCCTGGACCACATGGAAAGAGACACAGAGGAGCTCTTACAGCACCCTCTCAAACTCAGGTCTCCCACACAGCCTTCATGCTGACACAGGAGAGTTTAGATTACTCTGCAAACACCATCATACTGGGTGATGCCAGCTACCCAAACATAGACTGTGTACATTACACAGGCCACAATACCCAAGCTCTAAGATTCCCATTGATCAGACATTCTTTGGCTATGGAACAGGTAACCAACCTTCCCACAAGAGGGGCAGATATACTAGAGCTGATCTTTACAAACATGAGTAAAAACTAATCACCACTGGGAGTATATCCCTCATTGTTGCAATCAAACCATATACTAATCACACTGGTGTTCTGGATCCCCACATATGCAAACCTCCAACACATCGATGTGTGTGTGTGGGAAATGTTCCTATTAGCAACCGTGACAGTATCGTACAGGATGCAGATCCCACTCTTGTAATAGTGATGATGTCAGGACTGTATAACTATATCACCTGTAGTAAAGTCCTCCAGTAATTTGCATAGCGCTCTGCTAATGTGTCTTTCTTCAGTGTCATAACGTAGTTAGGTGGGGGTTTGAATCCTGCAAAGGGAATGTATGAGTGTGGTTTATGTGTGTGCACTATGCTGGGAGGGTTAACTGCCTTTTGCCAACTGGGAGAACACACTACAGGGTGCACATCCCTCCTCCTACACACAGATGATGTCAGCACCCTCTAAGTACAGCATTAGTAAACGTTTCTCCAACTACTGCAAATAGCACACTCTGCTAATGTGTCTGTTTCTACTGTCATTGCACAGTTAGGTGTGGGTTTGAACCTTGCAAATGGAAAGTATGTGTTTTACTGTTGGTGGGGTTAGTGTGTGTGCACAATGATGGGGTGGGATGTGGCTTTTGCCACATGGGGCTATGCACTGCAGGGTGGTCATTACCCTTAACAAGCAGTGATGTTGATAGCACCCTATACAAACAAAACTACAAAACAGAAGGTGTTGGTACTGATAACACATGTAAGGTAACACTTGTTCAAGTAATGTCCACAAAACGGAGTAGGATAATAAAACATTTCTTTTATTCTATACAGACAACATGACTACAGACAACTAAGTGCCAGTACTCAGTATAGTGTTACATGCTACTTGAACATGCACATGTACCGAATATACCTAGATAGTGTTCTGAAGCCTGAATGTGGCAAGTGTGTGGATGTGGGATGTGTCTGTGTGTGCATTTCCGTATGGGAAGCATGTTTGCTGTGGCAATCAGGGTACTACAGTACCTGATGCACATTACATCTTCCAACTGATGAGGTTGCCTGCACCCTGTGAGTACAGGTAGAGAAGGGGATGCCAGTAGTAAACAACATAGTGCACTTCTGAAATGTGTACCTGTCATGTATCAACAGCTACTCATGTAGGGTGATAAATAATGGGAATGGCAGGTGAGCGTGTGCATGTGTGTGGGTAGCAGGGTGTGTATAAATGCATGTGTGACAGAACAGATACATGTAGCTGAATCTACATAACAGCACAAGATGCACATTGCCATAGTCAATGTTAGCATGTGATGGTGTGCAGCAGGTACACTTTGTTAAGTAGTATGGGTGCAGATAACAATTGAGGACATTCATACAGTTACTGCAGCAGGACTGATGGGATATACACACATTTATACTGCAACACACAACAGTTACCAACATGTTACTACTTATACACATCTATGTAGTCACCCTGTGCATCAGCAATGTGTTTACCTTTACCTGCACCGATGTTGTAGTATGCAGGAGGTGGCACAGTGTCATCATATGCACAGGGTGTGGGTTAGATATGCCCAAGCCGGCCACTGGTAACACCAATTGACATGTGTGTGTATGTGTGTTTGTGAGGGCCAGCAGTACAGGGTGGACCGTTGTTGGTGCAGTGTGTGTGTGTATGTGTTTGCCCTAGGTGTTAGGTTTCTGCATGTGTGTAAGCACGCACACAGTCCCACATAATGGCTGCCATGTACAGGGTTTTGTGGACAGCCACAGACTGCACCTGTCAGGTCATCCAAATCAGTGTCTGTGGGCACGGACACGGTACCTGTGCCTGGCAGGGGTGCTACGGGCGTATCCGTACTAACCCAGACTGGGTACTGTCATCGGAAGCAGGGGTGTGTTGACTGGACACAGTTCCCTGTTGGGACTGTCCAGAGCCACGTGCACGTGGTCTCCTGGGGTGTCTGGATGACAGCACAGACCCAGCATTGCTGGGGCTGGTGCTGGCACTTGAGGCGCGAGTGGGCCCGTTGTCGTCATGCCACTGCCAGCTGGTGCTCTTGCTGGCATACGCCACGCCGACGCCGCAAACGCACACCATCGCCCTGGCCCATGGACATCTGGTTGTGGAGCAGCTGTTGTATGCCCCCACAACGTCTGTCAACGACATCTGTGAAGTTACGGATAGCATTCGCAACATCATGCATGCCGTCTGTCATGGCTATGCGACATGCTCTCATCTCCCTCAGACCCTGTCTGGTGTACCTTTCCATACGTGCCTGTGCCTGCATGACAGTTCTAAACATAGTGGAGGTTGACATACCTCCCTGGGCACGTCGGCCAGAGGCAGTACGGCCACGGATGCCCCCCGAGAACCCATGGGCGACTGTCTGCGTGGTACCATTCGAGGCCTCTGCACATGGCTGCCGTGTGAGGATGCATGTGCCACAGGTACCACATTACCCTGATCTATGCCCACTGCTGACTGTCCATCACCTAGGGACAATGGTGATAAAGGATGT
Source organism: Protopterus annectens (assembly GCF_019279795.1). Lineage (NCBI taxonomy): Eukaryota > Metazoa > Chordata > Ceratodontiformes > Protopteridae > Protopterus > Protopterus annectens. Next base: position 64,541,577 of record NC_056727.1, on the reverse strand, counting down.
AACGGCAGGATGACTGTGCGCATTGACGGGTTGAAAGCTGTGTACTGTCAATTGGCTGACCAATGGCGGACCCAGACACACCTTCCTGCACCATTACAGACATTTCATCATCATCAGTACCTGGGGCACAAGATTCAGGTTCCCTGCTGCAGGTCACCAGAGCAGCACCAGAACCTACGGGAGGAAAACATGGAACACAGATTACAGTCTCAATACATATTTGAAAGAGATGAACTTCAATACTAATGCACACATTCAGAAATGGACACATGCACTCATGGACACTAACACACATGCACACTTGGGCACAGGCACACTTGCACACATGCACACCCCACAGTAAACACACACATCAATACCGTGTTACACTACTCAATTTACTACCTGTCAATTACAGTTATTGTGGACACAGTCACCAGCATGTCTACTACAGAGTTACACTACTCTTCCTAGTTTTATAAATTGTTTTACAGATACTGTTAAAAGACTCACCAGCATGTATGGCCTGCCTCGGTGATACATGGGAGGGACCTGGAAGTGTGAAGAGAGTAATGTCAGTGGGCACATGTGTGCCATTTGTTTTGCACATGATACAGTACAGTAGTACACTAGTTCCCTTATACACATCAGCTGCACATCATGTCTGTATATATATCATGATGACAGATACATACCACATGCACACCTTATGCGTGCATGAAGTAACAGTGTACAGAACAGTCATATGTACATACCAGGAGTTAACTCTAATCTCACCCGTACCTCTCTTCAAACGTCAACTCAAATTGTACTTCCAAAACCACTGGCTTTGTTCTTCTTGGAGTCCAGGCTAATGTCCCTCTCCCTATGCTCTCTTCACCTTTAACCCCTCATTGTGCATAGAAACTAGCTTCTACCCTGTTTCTTTCACCTTGATGTCCTTCTATGCTCTGACCTACTTCTCCCATCCCTCCCACCTCCTCTTGACTGTCTTCCTTCTTTTCCTCACTTCCCTTCTTGACTCCTGCCTCTTCCATATCATTGTATCTGTCATACTCCTTCTACTTCTCTACCCTTCTGAGCCCTAACTATTTTGTATATGGCTTTTGCCTTATTGCATAACCATTATGCTTTAGGTAGGATTGCTTTGAAACCAACGGTACATTGTGTATGACTATAAACTGTTTGACTTCCTTACATGTATGTTTATTTAATTAACAGGCTGGTGTACAATTCTATTATGTTGGCTGTCTGTATTGACAACTTGTCTGTCTGCCTTTATTACGTTATGTGTGGAGCTTTTCTCCACATGCCTCTACTGAAAATGAACTCATATCCAGCTAGACTATATGGGTCAACAAATGTAAAAGTAATAACAATAAATGAATATGGCATCTTACCTGCACGCTCACTGTCTTGCTGATGTGTGGATCCAACCTCCATCATGATGCATGATGGCAGATGTTGTTCTGGGGCTGGATCCACAACACTTAGCAGTAGCCCCTCCTGTCTGGTGAGGGGGGGATGTGTGGCCACCCCCCCACCTGTGGCAGCCTGTTGCCTGCGGATATCTGCAGCACGCTGGCGGACATTTCTTATCAAATCACTGCAGTGATGTCTCACCTGCTCATATGTCCTATCATGCATGCCAACATCATTTATCCTGCTAACAAGGCTTTGCCACAGTGCAGACCTCTCCTGCTGGTTCTGGGTGGTGCGTGAAAACAGGATGGCATAGTCACGCACCAGGCTCTGGTGGATCACGTCATCCTCTGCAGCAGAGTACGCCGGATTTCTCTTAGGTGCCATGTCTATCTGGAAAGGTACACAAACAGGTTATCAGCATAGTATCTCAACAATACATGGTACACATTCTATACAGGGAGTGTTAACTTCTACTTATTACTGATTGGTTAAAACCTGATTACAGTGTAGCTATCATTCTATGTCATTTGTACTAAGTACTTGGCCTTCAGACCAGTTGTTTTACATTAGGGAGGTTGGTGGCAAGCACTGTGGTGGCAGGACACATATCTTTCATCCATTGAAGTTGGGAACTGCTGATTGTGGGCCCAGTGTACAAGTGTATTACTTCTGGTATGGGCAGTTGTCCTTTAGGCCAGTTATTTAACATTAACGAGGTTTGTGGTCTGCAGTCATGTGTGACAATAGGCTGTACTCTGCCATTCATAGCTGGGGACATCTGGTATCAGGTTTATAGTGCATGCATATCTGAGCTGTATCTTACTGACATTGCTACACCTTGTTTGTTGTAGCAAACACTACATCCAGGCCTCCTGCATCTACCTTTGTTTATATGCTTGTTATCTGTTAGCTTGTTATTTCACTGGTATGCTACTTCCACATAGTACACATCTTTAAAACACATCTGTGACTCACTACTGTTATCTGCATTGCTTACTGTACGTTCTTCCATGTTACACATGACAGCAAGTGACTGCTTGTCATTGTTGCATTTACTTCATTGTGACACATTGCACTTAGGTTACCTGGCATTTGCTCACTGGCGCTTTTATGTCAGTCAGCAGTTGTAGGTAATGTCAGTACACCCTCACTCCCCACTGGACCTTGTTTTCAATCATTAGTGATTACAGAGTTCACAATAGTATTCTAGCATGTCCAGAGGTCAGTTGTCAGTTCCTCCTCAGTCCAGCTGGTGAGTGTGGTACTCCAGAGACAATGTTAGAACAGATGCATGTACACAGACAACCCCTCCTCCTAACGACAAATTCAAACTCATGTGAGTGATGCAACCATATACCAGACTGGAGGCTAGGCTCTGTCTACTCAATACCGCCATAACCAGTCACGTGGCAAAGGGGATCACTCACTACACTTCCAGTCTCACGTAGACCTAACACAACAGCGGACCTAACACATGATCACACATGATCATACTTGTAGGCTCAGACCACAGCTCTGCCTATGCAGCAGAGACCTCCTATGCAGACATCCAGGCAACCACTACCACATGAACGAACATGTGCAACACATATCACACAAAGCCAATGTGCTGAACACTCACAGCCATTAACAGTTAACAACACACCTCATACACCTGTACTAGGTGCCTCTATGATCAGGCACACTCACATCACGTTCACCAGGCTTAACGAGGTGAGGGTCACGGTGTGCAGCCTGTCAGGCACTATGACCTGCCACATAACACAAACAGTCAGGTAACCCCAAGGCAGGTACAGGTATGACTCAGTCAATGTCCATGCTGCTGTGAATGGCCTGACACATTCCTCCCTGGACTACATGACATGAGACATTACAGAGCTCTCTGAGCACGTAGCCCAGGACAGTTTGACCCTGACCTTGAGTAGCATCCTACCCTCACCTAGAACAATGCCACAATATCAAGGCACAATTATCCCTTCCAACAATTGACTGACATACTGGTGTCATTCACAGGTGTGCCAATACCTGCCATCTTGGGGTGGTATGCTTTGCTAGGGACAGCTTGCACCTGTCACCACAGTCCTATTGACATTTGGCGGAGCCTCCTGCTACACCCATTGTGCCTGTATTAGGCAAGGCTCATAAGGCAAACCCACATCCATTTGTATCACAAAGGATGAGGAAGTAAGAGTGATGCTACTCAACACTGGACGTCTAGACCCAAGGATGCACGCACCCAAAACCCTACCTAGCATTATGGACATCGATATCTGTGCAGTAACATGAACCTGTTTCAGGTTTCACAGGAGCACACCAGTACTACCACGTTATAGCTGTTACCATTCTTGTCGGCCACAACACTTGAACAAGGGAGGGGGCGTTTCAGTATTCAATGCAGAGTCCCACGCCTCCACATTGGTGGCACAGTACAACATAGGTGTTAGGCCATTGAGTACAGTAGACGTGGTTGGGGACCTGGGGAAGAAACATGGTAGCAGTCTGTCATTTGTCTACCACATGGGCAACGTGGATTGACAGACATGTTATATAGCCCAGCTAATCATGACTGATTCACATGTATGGCAGGGAGGTCATTGTGCCTCTGTACTCATCCATCATCAGGCCTATAATTGCATACAATGCACCTTTTGGGATGTACCTAACCAGACACCTACAGCAACTGGTACAGGACAACAGTACATCATCAAGGGGATGCAATGGCTCACACAGATGTCATATGCTGCCCAGGTAAAGTGAATCCAGCTGGACTCAGTGGCATACTGCCTGTTCAGGGGCAATCTGTGCATGCCATATACAGCCATGTCCTACCTAGCAGTAATGAACGTGATGTACCTCAGGCAATCAGAGTCCCATACAGCCACATGCTCAGGAGAGCTGGACCTCAGCACTGACATACATGGACATGCTGGAGGGGCATATTCCTAACCGAGAGGCTCCCTTCACTCTGTAATGAGCTCACACTACTGGTTAGGCAGAGTCCCTCATTGACTCTCTTCCATAGGAATCTGGATGAGTGGATGGAGATCATAGTTGTACCCCAGGTATCACTTCTATGTCACTGTTAGACAGAGGCATAGTATACTAAAGTCGGACAAGGGCATAGCAGCATAACTTGTGATTGGGTGGCAAAGACAAACACATTCTACTAGGCTTACCAATGCCCTAGGGCAAATAGCCTAGTATGAACCTATGAACTGTTCATTCTCAACTGTTCGAGCTCATTACAGAGTAAAGGGAGCCTCTCAGTTAGAATTTGCCCTCCAGCATGTCCATGTATGTTGTAGTCAGTCGCCACCGCTTGCTCAGAGGTGACCTTTGCCCAACATACAAGGCCATGTCAGACCCAGATTTGATGAATATGCTTCACCTAAAAAATCTAGATCCATCAGAGCCACAAGGCCAGGAGACTTAAACCTCGACACGGCTATTAATAGGACATGCTGGAGGGATAGATTCATCAACCAAAGACTCCCTATGCTGTGGAACAAAATCACGGTATATGTGAGGCAGAGCACCTCGATGGCCTTGTTCTAGAGAAATCTTGACCAATGGATGGGAGATCGCAGATATACCCCAGGGATTACCTCAGTGTCACTGCTCGACAGAGGCACAGCAAAATAATGGGTATGGTTCCCCATACTAAAGGGGTGGCGTAAGCCACAAAACTATGGGCTAGTCTTGTAAATGCCCTCGGGCAGATAGCCTAGTATGAACCTATGAACATGTGTGTTCTGCTATAGTACTTCTGCCATATGTTGCATGTGTGTGTGTTGTGGGGGATGCACAGGTAATGGCCAGATACGTCTGCACTGGTGACACGTGTGACACATTCTGGGTGTTCATCCATACATACTGGATGTGTGCTGCCATCCAACCCTGTGATGTGGACACAAATTACTCAGCCTGGATATACATATCTGAACCACACCACAAGCACAATACACTACCTTGCTATGTATGCATGTAATTACACAGTTATTCAGTAGTTATGACAGTGATGCTATCCATGCAGCCCACTGGGCCAGTGGAAGCCACAATACACACCGCCAGCACATTTGCATATGCTTACCACAGACATCCCACATACTGCATGTACTGTGCACACAGTTATCTAACCCAGAACAACTGCACACCACTTATTAATCCTGTCCAGTGGACTACAGATACAGGCATATTGTATAACAATAGTAGGAGGCTACTGCAGCACAGGGCAGATTCACATGACGGAAGGCATCTGTTGTCTGCAGTGTTAAGATGCTTCACATTCACCAAATGCACAGATATTGCCAACAATTTTGCAGACAGTTTAGGTGCAGGTACCCCCATTGTCCTACACACGTGTTATTAGTTATCCCAGATGACTGTAACCTCCCTATCCTCTCACATGTCCAGGTGAGAGCCACCCTCATCATTGCAGAACACATATCATCACTGTTACGGAATGGTATCCCTGGATGTGTGCTACATTCACCCCTGGAGGACATAGCACCACATGACAGACTGATATTAATCCATGGCCATACTACAGGATATGTACCTGAACAGTGCCATACATACACAGTGGTCCCACACCAATGAGGAGGAACCTCTACTGACCCTGGGAACTACTGCATCATATGCACAACTGGCCTTGTGTTCTAAGCTATGGAAGTGTTAGTTATGGCCCACATGTACAACAATTTTACATATGTTTATATTTCATGACTATCTACACACAACCTATCTCATGGACATACCTATTGATAGTGAACTATGATACATTTGGAGGTGTCACAGTATACACAGGATTAACCTGCTACTTTGCATTACCTGTGTTTGTGGCAGCTTTTGGTGAGTCAGTCGTGCTGCTTGTATTTTGCTGCTGTTGCTGCTGCTGCTGCTGCTGTTTTGCTGCTTGCTGTCAGTATATTTTGTTTTCTCTCTCTGTCTGTCTCTCTCTCTCTCTTTCTCATTCGGTTAGTGCAATGACTGTATTGCATGAGTGGAGTGTGGGTACTGAATACTTTTGTAGGTATCTGCATGGATCCATGTGATGGCCTCTGCACCAATTGTAAGGCAGCATTTGCTAATTGCAAGCAGCTGGGTGTGTACTAATTGCATGTCTCACTGTGATTTCAGGACACTGCTATAAAAGGGTATGTGAGATAGGCGTTGCCCTTTCAGATTGTAGGGCGTGGACCATGCTGGTATGCTGTTGACAGTGTTCTGTGAGTGTGAAGGTTAGTACATCTCCCATGCTTCATGCTGTGTTGTAGATTCAGGTTGCTGCATTTATCTTGCCTGTTCCCTGTAGTGAGTGTGTATGCATACTGACACCTACAACTATATGTCATATGTATTGCTATATGAATATATATATATATATCTGTGTACATATACATACTTTCATATATGTACATTAGCTGACATTATTGGGTACAAGCTAACAATTAGCAGGGCTGTTTCCATTAACACTACTCTAGTATGGGAATCCAGTAATTGGGACTATAAAAGTCTGCCTGACATGCTTTGGGTAGTAGACATACTATATTGCCTTTATCTTCATTCCTACTATTACATGTTCCACTTATTTAGCACTATATTCCTGTATGAGAGTCATGGCTTAGTGGTAGGTCATACAGACTAGTGTTACAATGGTCTTGTGGTAGGGCCTACTAGTATGCTCATATTCTGCTTTTGGGTTGAGTATAGGGCCTATCAATCACAGTGCTAGAGGCACCTTTAAGCAGTTAAAGGGCTTAGTAGGTCTCACAGGAGCCAGGCTGTGTTGCAGATTCTGGTTGCTGCATATATCTTCACTGTTTCCTGTAGTGAGTGTGTATGGCTACTGAGACCTACGATTATATTTCATATGTATTAATATATATTTATATATATGTATGTGTTGATATACATACCTTCACATATGTACATTACCTTACATTATTATGTACAAGCTAACAGGTAGCAGGGCTGTTTCTGCTCACACTGAACTAGTATGGGAATCCAGTAATTTGGCCATTAAAACTCTACCAAACATGCTTTGGATAGTACATCTCCTATATTGCCTTTATACTGATTCCTACTATTACATGTTATATTTATTTTAGCAGTGTGCTCTTCCACAGCAGGCATGGCTTAGTGGTAGGTCAAACAGACTAATGTTACCTAGGTCCTGGTTTCAAGACTGACAGTGGGAATTTTTACTTTGCAAACTTTCAAACTGAGTACAGGACCTGTCAATCAAAGTGTTGAGGCCACCTGTAAGCAGTTAGAAGGGTAAGTAGGTCACACAGGGGTCAGGCTGTGTTGCAGATTCAGGTTGCAGCAATTATGTTAACTTTTTCCTGTAGTGAGTGTGTATGGCTACTGAGACCTACGATTATATTTCATATGTATTAATATATATTTATATATATGTATGTGTAGATATACATACCTTCACATATGTACATTACCTTACATTATTATGTACAAGCTAACAGGTAGCAGTGCTGTTTCTGCTCACACTGAACTAGTATGGGAATCCAGTAATTTGGCCATTAAAACTCTACCAAACATGCTTTGGATAGTACATCTCCTATATTACCTTTATACTGATTCCTACTATTACATGTTATATTTATTTTAGCAGTTTGTTCTTGTAAAGCAGGCATGGCTTAGTGGTAGGTCATACGGACTAATGTTACCAAGGTCCTGGGTTCGAGACTGACAGTGGGAATTTATTTTTCTTAGCAAACTTTGGAACTGAGTACAGGACCTGTCAATCAAAGTGCCATAAAGGCACTTTTAAGCACTTTAAACCAGGTCTGCGCTCGTTTGCGGAGCTCACGATGCAAGACTGGCGGTGAGCTCCGCTAACACAAGCTTACACCAGCTATTTTCTTTGAAAGAAAAGAAAAAGGGGTGACAGGAAAGTGGTGAAAAGGGGTCACAAAGAGGGTAAGACAGTAGGGAAAGAAGCGTGGGATTTGCAGGAAGGGTGTAGGTAAGGCCCATAGATGCCCATGTCTTTGCAGCAACAGCTGTATATTTCTATGTATTTTGGTGAGACATTTGAAACCTTCCACCTCTGAGAGAGGTGTCAGGACAACATTAATGTTTGTTGTACAGCCAATTGTAATTAACAGTTTAGATGTCCAGCGGACATGTCTGCGACATGGACAGCTATGTATGGGGCGTAATTTTTTGTGGGACAGAGTGCCCTTTTTTTTTTTTTTACAGGTGAGAGTGGTATGACAGGTGAAGGAAGTCGGTAAAGCTGGGGAGGTAGGTTGGGTAGGTTAACAGACAAGACAGACAAGACGCATACAGGGACGGTGTATGACACACGTGGGGGTTACACAATTGACGGGACGGAGGTTGGGATATCTGAGATGCACGAGCCCACAGATGGCAACAGTGGAACTGATATCCCCACCCATAGGCAGTTGCCACTGTTCCTTCACAGCCCAGGACGGGCTGTGCTGGGGCTGTGTAGGCGGGCAATGGCGGGGCCGTTAGCTGTGCCACACGAGCCTCGAGCTGGCGTGGGGTCCAAGCACAGTGTCTTGCATCTCCCTCGCACCACAGACCGGACACCTTGGAGGGTGAGTGGACGAACCCCTCCGGCCACACTTGCAGAGGGGGGACGGGCCCCATCCCCTGCAGCGCTTCCACCCGAAGGTGGCACAGGGCCACCGGAGGGTGGTCCGGCCTGGGCACTAGTGCCAGGTGCAGTCACCAGCTGAGGTGGGAGAGGTGGGTCCGCTGGGACCTGCCTTCCCAAGCGTTCTAGGTTTGTGAGTAGTTATGTTAGTTTGGGTTAGTGGCATTTTATTCCATTCAGATTAGTTGTAACAGCATGCATTGGTATTCCCATCAGACAAACACCCAGATATGGACACCATTGAACAAGGGGCATATCAATATCACATGCATTATTTGAACAGCAAAACACAGTCAAACGACATGCAGGGTTGATTAATGGCAACAGGCCATCGTATTTGCAGGTATGAACAGGGCACATGCACGAACAGACATGCATATATGTTTGAACGGACAAATGTCCATGATTAATGAAATGTTCACATACCATTATTTAGTGGATGTTGTTATATGGAATTACAGGGTTGGGTGGGGATAGAAAGTGATGACACATTCATATGTTAAACATTAATTCACATTTATCATAGATACACAATTAAGTTGAGGCTGATGTTTCAAAATAATCTTTATTTGACTGTCATGCTACACCTGTTACACATACATCACTGTCCTACTTATTTTGAATTTGATCAGATACATCATCCTGCTACACTTTGATGACAGGACAGGGGACAACTATGGCTGTTTAGTCTGTCAGATAATCATTCATTCTATCTGCAAATTGTTTACTGTTATCACCATATACAGATTTTGAGCTAGACATTCAGATTCAGACACACTGAAATCAGTTTGGGATGTTAATTTGTACTTCCCACATGCATTTAGTTCTGTAAAAACACACTGAGGCTTATGTATTCAGGGGTTATTACTACTTTATTTATTCATACATGAGCATTTCTGTCACTCTCATACATTCTGCAACTTCACAGTTCAGGTTGGTACTTCTAGGCTTTGTTCACATATTAGACCTGTGGTGATTCAAACACTTTCCAACAGCCTCACTTCTGTCATGATTCAGCATTTCAACAGGGGATATATCTGACATGTGACTACCTCAGATTCTGAAGCTGTACTCTTGAGACTATACTGCAGGTTACAGTATATTTAATTAATGATGGGACATCTGTATTACAGCACTGTTTAATCCTATCAATTATATTTCCAGTTACACTTGCATACTGATGAACTTGTTGCAGCCATACCTGCAGACGTTCAATTCCTGCTTGCACATTATATTACTTTTAATCAATACACTGCACTGTTCTGATACATGGTACATAATAATATTTATTTACAAGTACTGGGTAGGGTTACTAACCTGCATGGTGGCGCAGCCGCACCAGCCTTCTGGCGTGCATCTCGACATTCGCAGAGCGGACACCTGCAGCTGTAATACAAAGGGAATAATATTGGACTACACATCTCCATGGTATCAGCTGGTTGAAATCCTTACATACATGGGTAAAATGTGACTTACTCAGTAGTGGGGCGTTGGGCATTTGCCGGGCCTCCTGGATCCAACGGTTCAATTGGTCCTGCTTGCGTCTCTTCAGGTCCGCATGGTGGTGACGGACCTGCTCACCAGTGCGTGGAATGCCAGTAGCACTGGTCAGCTCACGAGCCAACTGGTCCCATGCCTCAGCCCTATATACTCCCCATGAGACCTGGCCCTGTATGAGTTGGTCCTCGTGATTATGGACAAGGAGCCAGACCATGTATCTGGACTCCTCAACGCCCCAACGCTGTGCTCGAAAGCAACGTCCCTCACCTACTCCACTCATGCTGACTGCAAGTCTGTTCTACAATCAGTTATGCTGTGTATTCCCGCCTATGGGGCTTATATATGCCGCTTTTCCCGCACATTTCTCTGATTGGCCATTTTGGAATTGTATCTACTTCACTGAAAATGCTTTCTCATGCTCCATTCTGGGTTTTATCCCATATATATGCTATTTCTGCTTTTCTAGGTATTGCTGTCATGGCTTGGTGGTTTAGTTCCTTGACTCTAGTGCATGGTATCCTGTGTTCGAATCTGGCAACTGCTTTTTGCTTTTCCTGACAGAAATGAGTTGAAGACCTGTCAATCAAACATGCCAAAAGCACTTTTAAGCACTTTAAACCTGTTCTGCGCTCGTTTGCGCGGAGGTTACGCATGCGCACTGGCAGTTAGCTTGTGGGAGCGGCGCGCAAACGGTGTGCGCTGGGATAAATCTTAATTGGCTAGTGACACACATGTTCAGCTAATTGCACACAGTTTCAGCCTGTTTATCCGCTGCTTGGCAACGGGCACGCAGTTTGCAGCTTTTTAAACACTACTCGGCTACGGGCACTCTGTCTCACGGCAGCTTAGCTATCAGTACATTTCTGACTATTTTTATTCTTATGTTACTTCAAAATATATGCTCTGTTTCATTCCATTTTACAAAAGGGAATACATTTACATTTGTACAATACTGTCTGGGGGCTTTTAGTGCTTATTTACAAAAATAAAAAAGGTTGTTGTAGGGGCTCGAACCCTGCCTGCCTACTCATAGGGCGGTACTCTACCACTAAGCTATTATTTCTTGGCTTACTTTGCATATTTAGTTCTTATATCCTTTTCCACTGACTGCTAACTGTGATTGCGCTAGTAGCACACCCGCGCACACAGTAGCAAACATTTACGGGTTTAACAAAAAAAAAAAGGTTTTCATTTACTTTTATGACATCTCTTCACTTTATACACTGATGGCCAGTCGGGGCATGTGTTGTATAGTGTGTTTATTCACATTTTCATGGCCTTTCTCGTGGCTGTTTACTTTCAGCCATTCTAGTTTTCCGGGGGCGTGTCCACTTGCAGAGCTTAGCCTACAGACACGCCCCCTACTCTCTTACACGGACCGTGTAAGAGTTACTGGTGTGATTCAGCATGCCTCATGCACCTCATGCATATGCATGACATGCTGACATCACACAGTTTAACTGCAGCCTCCGTGTAAGAGTTATAACTCTTACACGGAGGCTTCCTGAATCTGGCCCATCATGTTAGTTTAATGAAACATTTGTGCTTTGAAATTAAATTTGGATGTTGTCTGAAGAAATACCTTGATGTTATGCATGTGTCTCCTCTTAAACATTAATTACATTTATATAACTTATAGTCGTTATTTTACGTTACTCATTATTTTCATTTTAAAATTAAAATTTCCTTGTTGTCTTTTCTTTTTGGTTTCTTCTTTTGTTGTAGAGTAAATGCATGCATTTATGTGGCAGTTAGTACAGAGTGACCGATATTTTAGTGGCCTTACAGTGAATGACTGCATTCCCCTCTTGACAGGAACCTTTTGTTTGGGCCACAATCACCTAGTTTATTCAAGAGATTGCAAGAGCAAGGCAAACATATGAAGGACTGCAGACAAATTCTTACCTTTGTGCACAGATACTAGAGAAACTACACTGCCAAGTCTACCTCTTTTTTCAGAAGAGACCATAGGGCTTCTCTGAAACACAGGAAGGCACCCAGAAAGAAATTTTTTGGCAAACTTGAAAGGGACTCCTGATCAGGGAGGCCACCATTTATATAACCCCTCCAACTCTAACTAGGGAGCATGCACTGGCTTTATTCACTAAAGCCAAGAATGTGGTTAGTGGTCCTCGGTAACATCCCAGGATGCCTCCTGAATAGTCTAAAGCATGACTTATCAGGACCCCTGAATCATTATTTAACTATAGTCTTAAAACAGGCTTTGTTCCACATGAATGGAGGCCTGTGACGGTCATCCCCCTTCATAATGTCATAATGACAGAACTAGGTATAAACCCCTTTATAACACAGTGGATAGTTAGCTGGCTCACTGATAGGACTCAGGAAGTTAGAACTGGTGAGGCCACTTCCACAAAGGGCCCAGTCTTCAGTAGAGTCCCCCAGGCTGCTGTGTTACACCCAATCCTGTTTGGCATCTACTTCTCGGATGTTAAAGCTAATGTCAAACACCTCTGCAAGTTCACAGATGATTGCAAACTGGAAGCAGTCATTGAATTACCCTAAGATGAGAACACCCTTCAGGAAGGTCTAATATAGACAATCCCTTGGTGTCAAAACTCAATGCCAAGAAATACATTATAGCACCTTTTGGGAAGTATGCCACTCTGGGTAAGGTCTTCAATAAAACACCCCTAAAAGTTGATTAACAAGTGGTATGGGAACTCATGTAGATAGTAACCTAGCCTTCAATTAACGTGTCCAAGGTAGTAAGAAAATCCTTCTATGCTGTTCAACATGTAAGCAAGGGCATCTCATCTAGCTTCAGGGAGGTCATCATACCACTGTACTCGGCCGTCATCAGAGCCATCATAGAGTATAATTTCCCCCTTCGGTATGTACCTGACCTGACACATGCAGCAACAGGAGTATCCACAGAGGTTCCTTATAAAAAAAATAGAGGGAGTAGACACAGTGTCCTGCATTGATTGCCTCAAAGCCCTGTCTCTTTACTCTGTCATACAGATGTCTGAGAGATGATCTTTGTCTGGAATACGTGATGTCCCTGGATCTTGTATTGATCCACAGAACAAACAGCATCAGAACTACTAGAGTAAAAGACCTACATTTTGCTTTTGACATAATTAGGATATACTGGAGAGACCGATAGTTTTCCCAGATAAATTCTTATTCTTTGGAACAGGCTCTTCAGCCATGTGAAGCTCCAGTTGGACCAATGGATGGGTAATTGGAAATTTGCCCCTGGTTTGGCTTCTATGTTGATAATGGCGGAGGCAGTCTGTAAATCTCCCTCTATATAAATCAAATTTCTGGGTTACATTTGTGTCGCATGGCTAGGCTTATAAGGACCCCAGTGGCCATTAGCCTACTATACACCTATGAACCTAATTGAAGTAGTATGTTTACATAAAATGTACTTTAGTTGTGGCTGTTTGGAAAGGCAGTGTCAGTAGAGTAAGATTACCTTAATCCTTCTTGTTGAATAATTGTTATGGCTTTGGCTACCCTAGTTTGCACTTCACAAGTTTTGTTTCTTGCCTTGGTAGGTAGTGGCTTCAAGTAGTTTTATTTCACCGTTTTAGAGAAAAAAATACTCTTTTTATGTGTTTCAGTGTAAATACATATAATGATTTAAACATTTTACTTTTTTTTATTTAAATTAAAATATTTAAGTCATTAAGTAGCATTTCATTTCCCATGTAATGACCTCAGAAAAAGATTTAACTGAAACGGCTGCATCATATATTAATAGTAAATGGTCACTGCTCTGTATATTATTATTATAGGAAATGTTTGAATTCCTTTTGTGTATCAGGAATGTGACACCCCTGGCTTGTGGCTCATTAATTAAAAATAATTATTCCTGTGCCTCAAGCACTCTCTGAACTTGTTACATTGTTAGTAGTGTTAAAAAGTAATATCTGAATCAATGCATGATATAGATTTTTACAGAATTTCTAGTCAGAGAAACATGCAGTCAATACCTAATTTCTCTAGAGACGTACAGCACTTACTGTATTGAGTTTTTAAATACCTCACTCCTGTATATTGAATGCCTTGTATGTGTTTTAATTTACTGTCATCAGTGAGCAAAAGCAGAAAAGTACCTTGTTGCTCACTTGGATACATGTAATGAACTGCCTTTTTGTTGTAAAGCACACACAGAGGTTCATTCTAGACCCCTGATTTGGAAGTTATTAAAACATACTGTTCATTACATTTGACATAGAACCTTTAGTTAATATTTCTTGCCTAAAAGATTTAACAAACTGTCTTTAAGTTTTGAAAGTGGAAGATGAAGTTTTTCCCCCCTCATAATAGAATGGTTAACCAATCCCTTTTTATTGATGATTGCATTGCAGAAAATATGTCAGTGGAAGAAGGGTATATTGTTAAAGGTAGCTCTGTCACGAGGATTCTTGTTTGTTTTGAATGCAAGCAAATATTTGATGGGCCTAGCCAACCTGTCTTACTTCATCCCACCTTTCACTGTGAATAATAAAAATAGATATTTTCTCAGTGTTTTCGTAATTGTTTTCTGTGAAGAGTAACATCGCTGTGTGCTATTGTTTTCCCTCAAATGGAGAAGCCTCAAGAGACATTGATCTAATATTGAGGACCTTCCTTCATAAGACCTTGATTGAGAATATCTTGTCCACCAGTCAGAATTGGGCACTTTTTTCTGTAAATTACTATATTTGATGATAACGTGCTTGTCCTTAGAATCCACCAGTTTATTTTTGCCAGTTCTGTTCATGCTCCTTACTTTAACTGGTGAAGTCTTGCATTTACATACATCAAAAGCAAAGGCACCTGTGTAGCCATCAAGTTGATATCTATGGCCTGTACCAGGATTGCTTATCCTGTCTGTAAGACCATGTAGACAGCTCCCACAAGTACCAGAGTTCCTACCTGAATACTCATAATAAAGGACAAAGACACTGTTAGCCTACTTTGAATCAGAAAAAATGGTAACAGTAGATAGCTGTTCACATGGAGACTGGAAGTAGGGCCTTCCTCACAGCTTCAGGCAGAAGTTGGTGCATTGACACAAGGGCAAACTGTTTGAGGGCAGGTCAGTGTCTGTCACCCTTGACTAGCAAAGAAAGGTTCACATTTCAAGCACTTTTCAGCTTCATTTGAGGATGATTACATTCAGAAGGTGTATTTATAGCTCCCACCTGAGTTGGAATATATTATGAGGGTTTGTTCAGCACCCTGTTCCTCAGTGATTGCCTGAAACAAGTGGTTAAGAATTTAATCCTAGCAGCAGTTTTTTGAGTGGTATAGTCACAGATCAGTGTTATCTGGGATCAGAATTGGACATATCCTGGGTGAGAAAGTTTCACTAAATCATTCCTTATCAGGGCTTACACCGTAAAGGCTGGACATCAAAGAAATATTTATTTTCTGCAGGCATGAATTGAGGATGCAGGAACACACCATTAGGAAATCCAGTCTGAAGCCTACACCATGGCTGGTGGGCTTTTCCTTGGAAAAGTCTGCTTTTGGTTGTTGTGCAGTTGAGACTACTAATCTCTAATTCCCCAGTATGCAGCACCAGTCCGTCATTTCTTTTCCATTGAGTGATTCAGAGTGTGATCACAGATAGTTGGGAGCATGGTACTCCCTCACACTCTATATTTTAATGTAGAAAGCCTTTGTCTCTAAAATGGACAAGGACAATAAGTCCACCCCTCCATCCACATCTCCTACTGATGAACCCTTCTCTGGAGATGATCTTAGACTCATGAGGGAGAATTTAGTCTGGTTTTGAGCCCTTAAACCTTCTTTCTTTGCAGAAGTGAACCTCATAGTTTATGGAGAGGAAGCTTAAGGAGCCCTGGGTTATCCATCCCTTAACGTCAGTTACTAAGGATGCCATGAAGGCATCCTGGAAGCACAACAGCTCTGTACTGAAAGGCCTCCAAGAAGGCTGATGCCCTTTGTTGCATGAGTGAACAGACCAACTCTCCTAACACTGGTCCAATGTAAGGACCAAAAGCCACAGTATTTTCCCACCTTACCACCAGAAATTGTGTAGCTTTAGCTGAGTGAGTTTGCTCCTCTGGTATGTTGGGGCCTTGTGCATTCAACTGTTAATGTCATATGTCAAGTTCCAGTCCCACCTTATGAGGAAGGCTGTGGACAGGCTTGAGGACCATACTGCATCTAGGTTCAATAAGGTTATTTGTGAGAGTCTCTCTGTAGCTTTACAGTAGGATTCTGTGTGTCATGTTGTGGCTTTCATTATGCTGATACTTCAACAAGGGCCACAGACTCTGGTATGTGTTTACCCAAGATGGTTTGTCTGAGGATTACCTCCCTGTACAAGTAGCTTGGAAGCAAGATCCTGAAGGTCTTCTTGAGGAATTGTTCTTTCTGTCAAGCCACCTTGTACCTGGTTGGTGACCTTTTGATGATGAAGCAGCCACAGATCATCTCCATTCTGGTACTGTCCATGGGCACAGTTCTTTGAGTTTATCCTGACTGGGAGAACAACCATAAGTTATCAGTGCATTCCAGATTTGATATCATTACACCATGTGCTAGGTAGGGCTCTTCTTTGGTCCTGATCAGACAGAGCTTCACATTAGACCATTGCATCTCTGCAAAACCATTGAGACAGGCAATGTCTATGCTGCTCAGAAGGGCTGTTAATGCTGTCCCAGACTTTAAGGAGGGCTAAAGGTTATATATCCAGTTCTGTCAAGCCCAAAATTTGGTGATAGACAATATTCTCTTCCACTGTGATTTGTAGAGACTTTATAAAGCACACCCAACGCATCTGGTGTCACAATCATACAACTGGGAGTCATATTCCTGCAGGGTACCTGGATGGTGTTGCTGAATAGACTGGATTCCATTTGGTGCATCAATATTTGGAGTCCCTATGGGAGATTCCTCAAGTTTTATTGTGTTAATCACTTTTTGTACAGATTGTTGCCATTTGGACTTTCCTCATTGGCTGGAGTGTTCACAAGGCTGTTGGCTGTGGTGGCTGAAGACTTGCAGTAGGAGGATCTCCTGGTGTTCCTGTGCTTGAATAACAATCTACTGGTGGCCACCTTGTCCAAGCAAAATGGAGTTGTACATTGTCCATTATCATTTATTCCTGCATTTGAAGAGGGGCTAAGATATGGAGGATTTGGCCACATAGGTGAGTTTGCAGCATAGGATCTGGGCTTAGACAGTGCTGTACCTTATGGGCTGCCACATTCTTCCAGGTGCTATTTATATGCTTAAAGATTTGGTATTTCATCCTTTCAAAAATGGTTGTAGACTGCTCATCAGTCCCAGTATGAAAACAGAAACTGAATGACGAAAAAGGGTCATCAAACTGGCAGTTTGGATAAAATACAGATGTCATGTAGTCCAGTCTTGCCTTCATTCTTACCCGTGAGTTCGGAGCTGAACCTCGGCTCCGACTCGGCCATACTCTAGCTTGAAGTCTTCAATTGGCTCATGGTTAAGAGGTGTCCCATCATGCAACGGGTCTATTCTCCAGATCTCGTTTGCCGCTCGTTATGCTCAGATGTGGTCTCGCTTTTGGCTGTGGCTAAGTATACTGTTTATAAACTTTTGACTTGTTGTGCAAAAAAGCTATTTTCTTAGCTCTGTGTGTGTGGTAGTGGTATTGCCTTTGTTTTGCTTCTCTTGCTGTTTTTGTGGCCTTTTCGTTGGCCGTTTTGGCATCCCGTTCATTTTTTTTCTTCCCACGGGCTAGGCCCATTTCAGTTAGAGGACCTAGTCTTCCCCATTGTTTCCGTGTGGTCTTTGGTTTGGTGCTCCATTCTGTTAGCTTTTAGTGTGGTCGTGTCTGGCTAGTGGTGCTATCCTGCCTTTGTTTCCCCGGGCTAGGCTACTTTAAGTTAGAGGACCTAGTCTTCCCTGTAGTCTTTTTTCCCACTGGTTACTAGGCCATTTTTAGTTACAGGCTCTAGTTTCCCGTGCGGGGTTTAGTTGGGTCCAGTGTGTGTACATATTGCTTTGTACCTGTGTGTGTTCTCCTTTGTTCAGCATGTCCAAGGATTCTAAGGAACACAGGCCTTCGGGTTTTAAAAAGTGTGTTGAATGCAATAATAAAATATCTTTGACTGATGGGCACTGTGTGCATGTACTGCTTGGGGGCTATTCACCTCCAAGGGTCCTGCTTGTTTTGTCATTCCTTCAGTCCCCGTGTACTACAAGAGAGGAAGAACAAGCTCATTTTGAAAGGACTGCTTAAACACTCCTTCGAGGAAGACTTGGCTAAGTCTTCCAGTGCCTTATCCCCTCCAGCTAATAAGGACAAAAAGACTTCTAGGAAGCGCTGTCCAGCTCCGTCTGTTTTTTTGGAGCTGCCAGAGAAAGTTGCTAGAACAGCTTCTCCTTCTTCGGTTCCATTGCCCTCGGTGCCGACAGAAAGTAGTGTCTTGACTAAGTCCGTATCAGCTCACAGCCTTTTAGAGCCGGTCACGGATATTTTGTTTCGGAGCCGGTCTCCAGTTATTTGACCGGTTTCTCCTTCATGCGAGTCCCCTTCCAAAGAGAGATCCAGATGTCCTACTATATCCTCCAGGTCCTGCAGGACCCTTTCCGATGAGGACATTAATAGAATGGTGAAGAAACTGCTTCAGTCATCAGTGTTGGCCAAATTGATTTCGGCTCTGACCCAGTCAGCTCCGGAGCCTGTGGCCTCTTCATCCTTTGATGTCCCTTCTCCGAGCCTTTGTTGGCCTTTGGAGCCAGAGTTGTCGGTTCTGTCTGGTGCCGTTAGGTCTGTTCCAGTAGCCTCGCCTGGCCTCTCGGTTCTGATTTCCACTCTGACCTCGTCTGCTCCGTCCACAGGGTCGAGGGTCCACGGTTCTCCAGTCAGACCCGAGGGGGAGGGCTCGGATCGATCTTCATTGGTTCCGACCCTTCCTCTCAGTGCTTCGGCTCGAGTGAGCTTGGACCCGACATCTGCTTCGGACCTCATCTCCTCGGTACCGAGGGCTACTACTGTATCCTCTTCAGTTAGTCGGCCTTCGGAGCTGGGGAGATCAGCTAGGTTATGAGGGGAGTGCTAGCCAGGTCGTCAGCTGCATCTTACGGCACCGATACTCTGCCCCCTCTGGCACCGGTGTCAGTTTCAGATCACTCTCTATCCCTGGGCAGTGAAGACCCTAAGCCTCAGGATACCTCGATGAGTGGTCCCCAACTTTGTCTCCCCAGAGTTTTTGCCTGAGGAGCCCGCCAGAAAGAGATTGTGTAAGAGGAAGCACCTCGACTCCCCGGATGAGTCTCTCTCTGACACCGACCTCGAGGAGTCAGAGGGGGTCCCCCAAGTCATCTTCTGAAAATGTCTCTTTTTCAGATATCCTTGATCTTGAAGCAGAGAGGCGGCTGGCCCTCCAAATCCCCTTCTGATGAGGAGTCGGAGTTCCTGAAGGCTTTCAGGTCTCAGACCTCCGCCTCTTGGGTTTCTCCCCCTTTCAGTGAGCTACTAGATCTTGTCTGTCAAAAGGTGTGGGAAACTCCTGACACTGTGGAGCCAGTCCCTAGGAGACCCAATAAGTTTTTGCCCGCCCCCACTGACAAGGAATATCTAACAAAAGACGTTCTAGTAGATGCCATGGTGGTGGCAGCAGCCACCAAGAAGGAACTTGCTAAAACTTTGTCTACCGTCCATCCGCCTAACAAGGAGTCCCGGGCTATGGACAGGTATGGGAAGCGTGTGTTTACCTCAGCGGCCTTTACACTGCAGTCGCTGAGCTACTTGATGCATTTTACAAGGCTCCAGAGAGAGATCTCCAAAAGAGCTAGGAGATTCTCTACAGGGTAACATTTTTTAATGCCGTGGCACAGACGGTCAATGCACAGATGTCTACCCTAAATTCCCTTACCCAACTCCTCCATGAGGCTGATCTCATATGCAGCCAATGGAGCGAGTAGGGCAGAGGGTTCCGAAGTCTCTCTTAGGAGACACTCCTGGATGCACCTGTGCAATTTTGCGGAGGCCTTCAAGTCTATGTTCACCAATTCCCCCTTTGACGGTTCATCGTTGTTCGGAACCAAGGTGAAGGACACTCTCACTAGGTGCGAGCAGGAAGGAAAAACCGTGTCTGCCATGGGAGTTCGTTTTTCCATGCCTTCTAGACCTTACCCCAAGGGCCAGAAGGGTGGGAAAATGTGGTTCAGGAAGTTGCAGAGGTTTTTTCAGGATGCACAAAGTGATTCACCCTCCAGAGGCAGGGGAGGGGGTGGAAATTCGGGTAGACACTGCCCTAGAGAGGCAGAGGAGGCCCGCGTAACCAGGGGAACCTTGATTCCTTTTGTGGTTCTCCCTACCAGCGCTCCTGAAGGGAGGCCTGACTGTGCGTCTCTGGAGCCGGTTGGAGGTCGCATTTCTTTATTCCCAGAAGCCTGGCAAGACGTCACCCAAGACAAGTGGGTATTAAAGATAATTTCCAGAGGTTATCATATTCCCTTCTCTTCTCCTCCCCCGCCAACCAAGAGAATTCCAGACATTCCACCCAGTCACAGGAATTCCGCAACTTTAGAAATAAAAAAGTTGCTTTCAAAGAGAGCCATCCAGCCTGTCCCCACAGACCAAATAGGATTAGGGACTTACTCCAGATTCTTTTTGGTGC
This sequence comes from Protopterus annectens, assembly GCF_019279795.1. Taxonomy (NCBI): domain Eukaryota; kingdom Metazoa; phylum Chordata; order Ceratodontiformes; family Protopteridae; genus Protopterus; species Protopterus annectens. The sequence goes on along the minus strand of NC_056727.1, from coordinate 64,520,430 downwards.
CGAAAAGAACAGGGGACCTGAGACTCATCTTGGATCTCAGCCGATTGAACCTTCGTGTATAAAAGTCCAAGTTCCGCATGGTCACCTTACAGTCAATACTCCCTCTGTTAGGGAAAGATGTGTGGATGTATGTGTGGATGTGCTCCATCGACCTCAAAGATGCTTACTACCATATCAAGATGGACAGGGCATCGAGAAGTCATCTACGCTTCCGGCTGGGAGCCAGTCATTTTCAGTTTCGTGCAATGCCCTTTGGTCTCACCACAGCCCCCAGGGTGTTCACCAAATGCATGGCAGTGGTAACGACTCACTTGAGACGTCAGGGATTCCAAGTGTTTCCGTACCTAGATGACTGGCTCCTTTCTGCCACCATCAGGCATCTACCGTTACAGACCAGGGACGCCACCATTACACTGTGCCAAAGGTTAGGAATTACTCTAAACTGGAAAATATCTGCCTTGTTGCCCTCGCAGCGTGTCACTTTTTTCGGTGCTGAACTAGATATGGTGCACATGAGGGCCTTCTTACCAGAAGAGAGAATTCAGGCTCTACAACAGCAGGTCTATGCCTCACTACCATTGAGGAAGGTCAAGGCAAACGTGGTCCTCAAGTTATTAGGGACCATCGCTGCCACGATCATGCTGGTTCCCCTTGCCAGACTACACATGAGGGTTCTTCAGTGGCTGCTTTTCGCCCAGTGGTCACTATATCATCTTCCACTTTCCCATTCTATTCTGATTACGGACATGTGCAAGCAGGATCTACGCTGGTGGCTTCAGGCCAGCAATCACAACATGGGCAAGCCTTTTGCTCCATCTTCTCCAGTTGCCACGGTGACCACGGATGCCTCCCAGATTGGGTGGGGGGCATTATCTCGGCAGGACAGTCCAAGGCACATGGCAGGATCATGAGACCCATTTGCATATCAACGTCTTGGAGATGAGAGCAGTGATATTAGCATTGCAAGCATTTCAGAGCTTTCTCCCTCTGGGGACAATTGCAATCCACTCAGACAACATATCAGTGGTGTGTGGTATCTGAACAAACAGGGAGTAACCAAATCATACCCCCTTTGCAGAGAGGCACTTCAAGTTTGGCGGTGTCTTCCCAACGCTTTCTAGTAGCAACTTATGTACCGGGGAAGTCCAAAGTGATTGCCGATAGGCTGAGCAGACCTATCCTAATGCCTCATGAGTGGTCCCTGAACAATTATGTTGCGGAGAAGATATTCCACAGATGGGGTCAGCCTTGCTGTGATCTATTTGCCAGCCCCCTCAATGCCAAATGCAGCAGCTACTTCACCCTTATCCCCCTGGAGGGGGAGACACCCAGGGAAGCTCTGGTTCACGATTGGCTCTCCGGTCTTCTCTATGCTTTTCCACCATTACCTCTGATATCAAAGGTCATTCAGAAAGCACAGTCTTTGGAAAGCAAAAGGATCCTCATTGCCCCACACTGGCCTCGTCAGATTTGGTTTCCCTTCCTTCAACGCTATCTAATGGACAAGCCCTGGATTCTGGACCCAGCTCCAGATCTGCTGACTCATATGTCAGGACAATTACATCCCCCCATCCAGACCCACAAGTTAACAGCTTGGCTGCTCCAGTTCCATCCTTAGTCAGGCTTCATGATTTTTTCCACAGAAGTGGTCCATATTCTATCATCTTTTTCCCCAGAAGTGGTCCATATTTTATCATCTTCCCACAAGCCTTCTACCAGGAAGATTTATTCCAGTAAGTGGAAGAAATTTTCTATTTGGGCCTGTGATAGACATATTGATCCTTATACAGCACCTATTTTGGCAATATTAGAATTTCTTTCTCAACTGTTCAGTTAGGGGTCAGCTGCAGCAACCATTAAGGTGCAACTGGCAGTGATTTCTACCTTTCATGTTGCTAATGAGCCCAGCCTTATGGCTCATAGGGCTTTTCTGTAAAGGACATTGTTACTCCGACCTCCAGTCTTTGATCCAGTAATGCCATGGGACCTCAATTTTGTATTACAGAAGCTCAAATCAACTCCCTTTGAGCCCGCAGCTACGTGTAACATTAAACTCTTGTCATGGAAGACAGTATTCTTGGTAGCCATAACTTCAGCTAGGCGGGTCTCTGAACTCCAAGCATTATCGATTAAGCCACCTTATTTGGTGTTTCACAAAGATAGGGTCTCCTTAAGAACCAATCCTTCCTTTGTTCCAAAGGTTGCCTCTGTTGTCAATATCAACCAATCCATTGAGTTGCCTGTGTTTTTTCCTGAATTCTCCAACAAGGCAGAATTTAAGTTTCATCAGCTAGATGTTCATAGACAATTGCGTTTCTATTTACAGAGGACAAAAGGTGTCAGGAAATCAGATCAAAAGTTTGTCTCGTCTTCAGACACTAGAGTTGGGGTTCCTGTTTCTAAGGAAACCTTGTCTCGCTGGATCTCTGATTGCATCTCATTTATTTATGCTTCCAATGGCAAAGAATTACCCTTTAAAGTGAAGGCTCATTCTACACAATCTGTGGCTACCTCAACTGCATTTCAGGCTAGGATGCCTATGGATATTTGTGCTGCAGCAACATGGGCTACGCCTCATACCTTTATTAGTCACTACAAATTAGATCTGGTCTCTAGAGACAGATCTTCCTTTGGTTCCACAGTGCTCAAGAGTATTTTTTTACTGAGCCACCCAAGAGCAAGGTGCTAGGGACGCTGTCCCACGGGTAAGAATGAAGGCGAGATTGGACTACATAACTTAAAAAAGTTATGTACTCACCATAACGTTCGATGTATGTAGTCCATCACACCTTACATTCTTACTAAACCTCCCTCCTACCCCCTCCTGAAGGACCTGGAGGTATGGTCTCTAGGTGTCAGTAGTCCTTTTCTTAGGGTGTGTGTGTGTGTGTGTGTGTGTGTGTGTGTGTGTGTGCGCGCGCTTGCAGCAAACAAGATCTGGGGAATAGACCTGTTGCATGATGGGATACCTCTTAGCCACGAGCCAATTGAAGACTTTGAGCTAGAGAATGGCTGAGTCGGAGCCGAGGTTCGGCTCAGAACCCACGGGTAAGAATGTAAGGTGAGATGGACTACATACATCGAACGTTATGGTGAGTACATAACTTCTTGTTACTGGCTAGTAATTACACTTCTTGGATGTCAGTAAAGACATTTGGAGAATTGTGAGAAAATCAACTAGAAAAGGAGAAGAGAAAACTCTGGCTGTGATGAATCCTGCAGCTGTTTAGCAAAAAGCAGTTCAAGTTTCAGCTTTGGTACAGGGCATGGCTTACAGTAATTCACAGGTAAAAATAAATACACCGAGAGGTGTTTAAAATCAGTGAAACTCTGAAAGAGTATGTAAACAAAAGGCTGGAAAAATAGGAGAAGCATTATATATTCGGATGAACGGATAAAACTCTGAGGGTGAAATGAAGAAAAGGCTAGTTGAGTATGAGGATGCTCAAGAAGAGCTGTTTAAAGCAAATTGTAGAGTTAGAAAACAGAGGAGATTTTCTGCTGTACCAGAGAAACCAGAAGGAACAAACTGTATTAATTTTATGAAATTACAAATAAACAGACTGGTGATCCTCAGTTGGATTTGATAATTGAAAGGGAACATCAATGTGTATGTCCCAAACCTAGTCATGAGAAACAGTCAAGGCCTGTATTGGTAGAAATACAGTTATACCAGCAGAAGTAATTAATCCTGGCAAAACTGGTACGGAAAGGAAAAGTATTACAGAGTGGAGACAACTAGAGTGTTTGCGGGAAAAATGATTATTCACTGTACACTTGGCAGAAGAGAAGAGAGTTTATCCTAACAGTTGGGGAATATTGAGAGGCAGGTGTGGGACTCAACCTGCTATATCCAGTTGTCTTTGGAATATTTTTTTTTCTCTAGGATCAAAAACATGTTTTATGCAGAATAGCCTAAGAAAGAAATAAAAAAAAGTTTAGCCAACAAAGAATGAACCAGGAAGCAGAAGATGACTCTGCTTCTCATTCTTCTGACAAGATGGCCTATAGAGAGATATTGCCAGTGAAACATTTTCCATTTTTCCAAAGAGAAAGAAAGAAAAAAAAAAACAGCATCTAACTAGAAGAATCGGAAGTACCTCAGACTTGAACCAGAGGCTAGTATTGGGAGACAGAGATGATGAAAACCAGTAACATTGAAATTAGCGAACAAGTGGGAAAATATAAAGCATCCCCTCCCCCTCGGATATATGAATCAGCATCTGAAATAATGGCTTTTTCAGAAAATGTGATTGAGAAAGACTGGAATTTTGTTGACTGTTAATCTTATATGGGTGAACTATAAAGCATGTACCCCACTTTGTGTCATTGATGTTTAGAAGGACACTGAAAGGATTGAGAAGGTAGTTGCAAGTAAAACTATTTTTGTCATTAATATTTATATAAAAGTCATGATGTAAATTGCATGTTGTGTTATACAGCAGTTTTGTAGAGTGTACTGCCAGGGGTATTTAGGGAGTGTTATCAGTGACTGCTGTACATGTTAAACATGTTAAAGAACGCAATTATTTTTTTAGTTCTAAGATATACTCTGTAGCAAAATTAGAAAGGCTGGTCAGAAGCAAGTTAATGTAATGTTATGATTTTGGAGTGCTAGGGTTGGGATGCTATGTAAAAGCAAATTGATAAACACAGAATTAAGATAGTAATGCCCCCATTTTTTACTGCAGAGATGACTAGATTAATGTTCTTGGTTAAAACTGTAGTCACAGTTTTTAAGCAAATGGGCTTGAAATTAAGAGAAAATGATAAAAGGCATGGAAAATTGTATTTTTTTGTATCTGCAAAGTTAGTTATTTTATTCCTTTAGCAAAAGCTTTTAGTGGGAAAATTGAAGTCTGCAGGTGCAGGCAGGTGACTATTAGAAATCTACATTGTGTTCTGAGTGAAATTTACTAATATTCTTTCACGCACCTGCAAAGTTGTTAACTGTTTTTTTCTCATTACTGACCATTTTTACTTGATGGCAAACTGGCAGGTGCAAGCATTTAACCTTGAGAGTTCCGAGCACATTTTGCCTAGAAAAATGTAGTATTTAAAGATCCAGTAACACAGTTCAGTGAAAAATAAGTAATGTTTGAAACTGTGGGAAGTGAACAAGAAGTAGTAGCCTCCCAGGAGAGTCTATATTATCTTGCCGAAAGACGTGTTCAGCAAACACATCTTCATCAGCAAATAAACACCGAATGCTGAAATCAATGAAAGGCCACATCAATTACTTTTTCCCTTGGGGGAAAAAAGCACTTGGCCTACTAAACACCACACAAACCTTCGACCCCTACAAAGTGGGAGCTGTGCCCCAACTAAATATACCAACTCTGAGATCGCACTACAGTGAGGAAAATGGCAAATCCCATATGATGGCCTTTCTGTGATTTCAGCATTCGCTGTTTATTTGCTGATGAAGACGTGTTTGCTGAACACGTCTTTTGTCAAGGTAACATAGACCCACCTTCCAGTAGTCTTAATACATTAATGCATTTAATAGAACAGAGGACAGTTTAGTTTATTTATTTCAAGGCAGCCAGTGTACTTTTTTTGTGGCTAAAAGCATGCAAGCTATTTTTCACATGTGATAGGGGAAAAAATATAGCAGTCAGTATAAGTGAGAACACAGGCTGTAACATGCTTTTAAGCATGGGTGACCTTAATTTTAGATTAAGCCACGCCTGTGGTTGCATTAATTGATGTGGGGCAACTTCTGTCTGGAGGGGTGTATTTCATTTGTTGAAAATGTACACATTTTTTTATGTGTGTTCTAAGATGAAAGAGGATGGGTCTTCTGAAAAGGTATTTAGTTTTTTGTTTGTGTGTTTTTATTGAAGCAGAAAATCTTGAAAAATGTGATCAGTTCAAATGGAAATGAGAAGAAGCACCTGCTTAAATGAGTAGCTTGCTAAGATTAGTGTGTTCATATAAGCCAGAACTACTATGTGTAATATGTGGGAATAATAGTTTTGTATTATAATGGCTACTCTTTCCATATCATCATGGAATGTAAATTGTCTTACAGGTATGGATGAAAAGCAAAGTGTACTGAGCTGTATTAATAAACCCAATGTTGGAGACTTATTTAGATAGAAATTGTAATGTGAATTTGACAAAAGGATATCCAGATGGACATTCTGTAGAATATTAGGGGCAAAGGAAAAGAGGAGCAACAATACTGATTGCTAGAGGGGCTCCAGTAGTGATAGAAGAGGAAAAAACAATAATGGTAGATTTTGTTGGGTGGCAAGGAAGGATGGTTATCTTGGCATTTATTTATATTCCACCCAAAAGCTCTGTTGTGTATCTTTAAAAATTGGGAGAAATAATCAGCTTGCAGCAGGGAATATTATTTATGGGTGTGGACTTCATTTGCAACAGTGAGGATGTATCAGGGGACCTAGAAGGGGAAAATATAATAAAAGAGCGTATAAGAATATATGGTATGGAGGGCGTGACTTCAGTAGTGGGAAATCAGATGGAATTTACATATTTTTCACAATGTACAGTAACTGGGCTAGACTGGATAGAATGTATATTTCACATGAGCATTTGTATTTAATTGAAAGCTTAACAATTTCAGATCATACTTTGTTAAACACTAAGATAATGATAATGGACAATAAAGCAAAAATAAGATACCTATTTTGCTATTTGCTAAAAAGAGAGGCATTTAAGGAATGAGAAGTGGAAATTATTCAAATGATATTAGAGGAGATATAAATTTCTTCAGAGGGGATAGCAAGTGAGTGGGATAAAATGAAAATGGGGTTTAAAAACAGGGAAGAGATATGGGAAATACGTTAATAGAATTTATTTAGAGGGGCACATAAAAGTTAAATTATTACAGAATAAGAGGGATTTGACAGAACAAGAGGAGGAACAGCTGTGGAGTGCTAAAGGGAAAATAAAGGGAATATTTTGATTATTTTAATGAGTTTAAAAAGGTTTCTGTTAATCAACTGTTTTTGATAAAAACTCCAGAACATTTTTCACAAACTACGTGGGTAACAGAAAATATAAAGGGTTGTCACCAAACTTGGGGAGCCTATGACAAAAATAACCAGAGATCCTGTAGCAGTATTAGAGATGTTTAGGAAAATTTTATGAAACTTTGTATAAAGCAGAAGAATGTGAAAACTAAAAAGGCACAAGTGGAAATATTTTGGAAGACTTAATTATGCCAAGGCTAGGGGAAGATGAGGCTAAACAATTAATAGCTAAGAGAGGAAGTGATGCAATAAACATGGTGATGTATAATCGATCAAAGGGAAAGTTTCCAGTATTCCTGTGGATGTTTAGAAGGTTGGAGGATAAAATGTGATAATGATCTGGAAGGTTTTGTGTTACAGTATTTTTAAAGGGGGGAAGGGCCCTTTAATTCTATCTTCATATAGACTGATTTCCATGATCCATGATTATGAAGTGTTTATACTAGCTAAGCGAATGACAAAGGTGTTGCCAAAACTGATGGATATGAGTCAGTGTGGTATTGCAGAGGAGAGGCTTGCATTTGACATCATTTATAGAACAGTGATGCCTAGCACTTAGTGCAGATAATTAAGGCTTTGAGCTGTTAATGATATGCATCCTGTAGTCAAGGATACAGAGCTTTTTTTCTACCCCCATTTGCCTGCTGTTTTTATTTGGGGGGGGGGGGGTTGGCATTATTTATTTATTTATTTAACATTTGTTGACCGGGAAAGTCCGACTAGGTTCCACAGATAACCAAAGAAACCGTGTTGGGTAAAACCTTGGTGCAGAAATAAATCCAAATGAAAGGTAAAAAGTAAAAAATGCACTAAGATAACACACAGCAAACGTTTAATCACAGCAAAGTACAAAGTGGTAAGTGCTTTCACAACCGAAGTTGCTTCATCAGACACCACAGTAAAAAATGCACAGGTTTAAATAGAGATTCTAAAATGCCAATTAATCAATAAAAATCACACAATGATTAAGTAGCAGTGAAAAAACAATTAAGCCTCATGCTCAAACTAAAAAAAACATTGCTTAAAAACATTGTACAAGAAGGAATCAAATACTATACATGAGAAAGCACTTAAAAAACTTATAAAATCATTATAAAACATGGAAAAATACTAGGCAGGAAAAAGTTAAATAGAATACTTGGAAACTAATAGTTAAATACATTAGACTAATTTTGAAAGAACTTAGCTAATCTTAATGCTTGAGATGTCTAGCCTTTAAAAAAGGGACCAAGGAAGTAGTAGCATTCAAACCAGGATACTTTTCAGCATTAAGTTTCAAAATCCACTTCTGTTCATGTCCCTCTGTGATATTCTCAATGTCACCACCTCTGGGGTTTCTATGAATATGTTGTTCCACAGATCCTGTTTTCAGCGGAGGCCCGGGGAGAAATGCTCCAGAAGCATGTCTTTAGAATAATGGTTGTCTTCGCCTCACAGACACAAAATATAAAGTTTGAATCTGACCTTGAGTTATTGGCTAGACTTAAAATGGCCCTTCAGTTCAGTAAGCAAAGTACTCACATTTAAACCTATGGAACTATAATCCAAAGGGAAGCAGAATGCAAAAAAAAAAAAATACTGTCGTTAATGAGTCCTGATGCAAAGAAAGCATTCTGTAGAGTCAACTAAACTTTTATGATTTGGGCAGTGGAAGCATTTGCATTCTCTGATAAAATAATAGGATTAATTAGGATGATTTATGAAGAGTCAGTGGCAAGAAGGGCTCCTCTCTGGCGATGTGTGCTTGAAAAGAGGCACTAGGCAGGTGTTTCCTCTTTCTCCTTTATTTGTTTTATATTGAGTGACATTGGAAAAGAAAATCAGGGCTTTCAAATTCAAGGATATAACTGGTGGGGTAATAAAATAAAAATTCTTTATATGCAGATATTATTTTATACTTGATAAATCCAGAAAAGGGCATTTTTTTGTTGTGTAATATATATATTTTTTTGGGATATGAAATTAATTAAGGTAAAATAAATGATATAGTGGTAAAGTATGTACCTAGACATGAATTGGTTCAGTACCTGTATTTATGGGGTGCATAAGATAATGTATTTAGGTTTATCAATTAAAAAGGATGTGTTTAGTGCAACTAAGGATTAGTTTAGAGCAACTTAAGAATATGTGGGAAGAGACTAAAACAATGATTCAAAACTGAGACATTGGAAGGTCTTGATTATGGATAGTATGATTCAGGCAGTGAAAATGTTAGTCCCTTTAGTTTTATATACAGGCCAAGCATATTTTTAACAGGAGGAGACATTATGGACAATAACAGGAGTTTCTCTGGCTGACATATTTAGCAGACGATTGCAAGCTGGGAGCTATTATTTACTCCCCAAGTTATGCTGACATCATACAGAAAGGCCTCACTGAGACCAATGACTGGTGTCAGAACCATGGCCTTAAGCTCAATGCCTAAAAATGTGTTGTCATCCCCTTTGGGAAAAACCCAGTTCCCATGAATTACCACATCAATGGTAGTCCACTGAACACAGAAAACGTTATAAGAGATCTGGGAACACATGTTGACAGCAGCCTCTCTTTTGACCACCACATTGCCACTGTGGTCAGAAAGTCCTCCTATGTGGCACATCTCATTACTAAGGGTTTTGCATCCGGGAAGAAAGAGGTCATTGTCTCCCTCTACTCTTCCCTTATTATGCCAGTCATTGAATATAATGCCCCATTTGGCATGTACCTAACTAAACACCTGCAGTAACTGGAGATGCCACAAAAGTACCTCACAAAGAGGATCCTAAGCCTTAAACATTTGTCCTGTATGGACAGACACAGAAAACTCCAACTATTCTCTGTCTCATATCGCCTACTTAGAGGCAATCTCTGCTTGACTTAATGCCATGTCTGACCCAGCTCTGTTAGAAATGCTCTATCTAAAGAAATCCCAATCCCTCTGCACCACACACTCCAGAGAGCTCAACCTCATTATCACAATCAACAGAACATGCTGGAGGTACAGGTTCATAACCCAGAGACTGCCCATGCTATGGAATAGATTTCCCATACATGTCAAGCAGAGCACCTCACTGGCGGAAATCTTGATGAGTGGATTGGAAATAGAAAATTCACCCCAGGGATCACTCCAGTGGCTTTACTTGACAGAGGCACTGGGAACTAAGGTCGGGTGGCACAATGCCAGGGTAATCCTGTGGTATAGGCTTGTAAAGGCTCCAGGGCCATTAGCCTAGTACACACCTATGAACCTATAATAAATAACTGAAAGAATTTCTTTGTGGAGGGGGGGGACAATGTCAAAAGTTATGTTTTAATTGATAATTTAATGAAAGAGTTTAGAAATAAAAAAGGATGGAGGTATTCCAGTGGACTGTGAGGTCTTAGTGGCTTAAGAGCCACCATGCACTCACAGACCTTTTCATTTTGGACTATTGCCACTAGGCCTTGGAGTGGTGGACCATTTCCACCAAACTTCTAGTGGATCTTTCCTTTCTGCAGAAAAAAACATCGCAGGTTCTGATGACAGATATTTTAACTGGCAAGTTGAGACACTCGCCTGGGCTTCCATGTTTTGCAGCGAGTATGGTCCCTCACAGAAGGGTCCCTTTCGTGTTATCTGATTGGAGATAATGGCAGTTCTGCTTTTCTTAACGGTACTAGGGGAAAAAAAAACTTGTTTAGGTCCCCTCTTCATCTGGTCAGACAATCAGTCCATCTTTTGTGGCACCTAGAGAGCTTAGATTTGTACTTCCTATGTAGATAGGTCATGATTGTCTTGCATTGAGCTAACAGCAGATTCATCATCCAAGGGAAGTAAACAAGCTAAAAAAAAAGAGCTATGTTCTTACCATAATGTTCCATCTGTGTTGATGATCTTCATTTATTCATGACAGATGGGTCTCTGTTCCATCCTCGGAACCTACTAGGCCGATATAACAAGCTCACACCAGCCAAAAACTCTCGAGCTAAGGTTACCCATAGTACCCCTCTCCTCAGATCGAGACTGCCCGTTAGGATAAGAAAGCGGAGGCTTTATCTGAGCAAATGCCCTATCATATAACCAGGACCAAATACGAACCTCCAGGAGTCTTTTGGAGGGGGTAGCAGGGTGGGATGTCATAAAAGATCAACAACACAGGTGGAACGTTATGGCAAGAACATAACTTCTTTACCTGATGTTTTTAATCTTCATTCATTCATGACAGATGGGACAGAGTCCCTAGCTACTTTGTGTCCCCAGAGGCCTTATGGAGGGATATTCCTGAATACCATTGAGCTGAAGGATGCCCTCCCCTGGAGACCAAGTCCAATTTGTAATGAGTGATAAAGGTATGAGGGGTAGCCCAAGTGGCTGCTGTGCAAATGTCATCCATAGAAGCTCTGGAATGAAAAGCCACCAAAGTAGCAACTGATCTGGTTGAATGTGCCTTGATTTTAGTTGTTAAATGTATTTGATTATGTTGATAGACAAAAGAGATGCAGTCTCTCAGCCATTTTTCCAGCGTGACTTTGGAAACTGATTTTCCCAACTTGGGTCCTGAAAAAGACAGGAACAGTTGGTCAGATTTTCGGAAAGATTTAGTCCTGTCTAAGTAGAAATGTAATTGTCTATGTACATCAGTAAATGCAAACAATATTCTCTTTCATTAGAAAAGTTTGGGAAGAAAACTTGCAGGTCGATGGATTGATTAATATTTAACTCCGGGACAACTTTTGGTAGAAAGGAGGGGTTAGTCCGAAGAGATACTCTCTCCTTGTGGAATACTATGTAAGGACGTTTTACTCACAAGGCCTGTAATTCTGATATTCTTCTCGCTGAGGTGATGGCTGCAAAGAATAAAGTCTTCCAAGACAAGAATTTTATGTTGCAACTGGCAGCAGGCTGAAAGGGATGACAAGTCAAAGTTTGTAGGTCCAGTGTCAAATTCCAAGGTTCAATGGGCTCTTTGAAGGGTGGTTTTATATGCATGACACCTTACAAAGACGATGGGATATTAAAGAAAAGTCTTGGAAACCATTATGGAATTTTGAGGTAGCTGCTAAATGGACCTGGATCATAGAAGCTGATGCTCTTAAATGGGGTAAGATTGATAAATACTCCAACACTGAATTAATGGGAGATAGAAAGGGTCCAGTCCCATTTCTCTAGACCAAAACACAAATTTGTTCCATTTACTATAGTACATTTTTCTGGTGGATGGTTTATGGGAAGCCAGAAGTATTTTCCATACAGGGGATTATAGGTTATTTTGCCTGGCAGTTACCTGAAATGGAGGTACCAAGCTGTCAGCTTGAGGCTCGATAGGTTTGGATGGATCAGCCCCTGTGGGTGTGACAGTAATCCTGGAGTTGCATCCAGAGTCCACGGGCAGTGAACCAGTTGAGGCCAAAGGAAAGGGAACCAGACTTGTCAGGGCCAATAAGGTGCAATGAGGATTACCAAAGTGCTTTCTTTAGAAATTGTGGAGTCAGAGGAAAGGGAGGGAAGGCATAAAGCAGTCCCAGGGGCCAGTCTTTACTAGAGCGTCCCTCAGGGACTCCCCCTGAGGGGGGATTAGGGCAAAGTAGCTGCTGCATTTGTGGTTAGTGGAAGATGCAAATAGATTGCAGCAAGGCTGACAGTAGTGATGGAAAATCTCCATCACTACTTTGGGATTGAGAGACCACTCATGAGGCAGGAGAATGCATCTTCTGAGTTTGTCCACAATCACGTTGGGAGTAACCGGGAATGTGCATTGCTATCAGAAAGTGGCTGGAGGCTATCCCCCATTGCCATACTCTCATGGCTTCCCAACACAACGGGTATGATCTGATTCCCCCCTGTTTGTTGATATACCAGACGGCTGACATGTCTGAATGGATAGCAGTTTTCCCCAACAGGAGGGCAGATTGGAATACTTGCAACGCCGGAAGCACTACCCTCAGATCTAGGACATTGATATGCAAATTGGCCTCTAAGGGGGACCAAGTGCCTTGGACTGTCTTTCCCTGAAAATGCCCCCCTCCACCCCACCCCATCAGGGATGCGTCCGTGGTCACTACAGCCTTGGGCTGAGAAGGTGTGAAGGGAAACTCCATAATTCCATTTCTGCCTTCATCCACTAATTTAGATCCTACTTGCAGCGGTTTGTTATGCAGATTGGGTGGGACATAGAATGTGTTAATGGGGACCACTGTGATGCTAGGAGCCTTTGTAATAGTCTCATATGGAGTCTTGCTAGGGGAACTGTAGTAATCATTGCTGCCATTGATCTTAGCAGTTGAAGGACTGAATGAGCTGGGACTTTGTTCTGAGAGAGTATCACTTACCTCATGTCGAATGTTGCTCCTATGAATTTCTAGGCTTTGAGTAGGTACTAGTTTCGACTTCTCTTTGTTTATTGAGATCCCTATGAGCCATGCTAGCTGTAGAGTGTAGAATAAGGCAAGAAGCAGTAGATGCTTGGTGGGGGCGGTAAGGAGCCAGTCGTCTAGATATGGAAGCACCCAAAATCCTTGCAGTCTCAAGTGAGCTGTTAATACTTCCATACATTTGGTGAACACACTGGAGGGCTGTAGAGAGACCAAAGGGTAGCATTTGGAATTGGTAGCGACTGGCTCCCAGCCAGAAGTAGAGATATCTTCTGGAGCATTTGTCCATTTTTATATAGTAATACGCATCCTGGAGATCTATCAAAGCACATCCAGTTGTCTTTTTCCAGAAATGGGAGGATAGACTGAACAGTGACATCCAGAATTTGGTCTGTCTGACAAACTTTTTTACGATGCTGAGTTCCAAAATTTGCCTCCACTCCGCTATCTTTTTTTGGCACTAAAAAGAACCTTGAGTGAAAAGCTGGATTCTATCTGGTCTGGTGGGACTGTTTGGATAACTCTATTTTGGAGCAGCTTTCGAATTTCTTGTGCTGCTACATCCCTCTGACTGAGTGGAATGTCGGGGGATTCACCTTTGCGGCCTCGGGTAAAGATCAAAAGGGATGTGATAACCTCCGGTACTTATCATCTGCACCCAGGAATCTGTTGTTATTGAGTGCCAGGCTAAGTGGTGCAGAGAGAATCATCCCGTGACTGCTTCCAGAGGCAAGCAATTGGGCCGCTCTTCAGGAGCGCTGGTAGGGCTGCCCAGAAAAGGAATCTCTGGATCCCTGGTTATGCAGAGCCCCTCTGCCTCGGGGGGGGGGGTGTCTTCCTGATGAGTTCCCCCGTCTACCCTGGTGGGGGGGGACTTGCCACATGTCACAGATAGGTTCTTGGGATTTCCTAAACCACAACTTTCCACTTCTATGATTCCTAGTGTAGGGTCGTTGGGGAGTGGAAAAATGTACGCCCACATCAGATAGGATCTTGCAGTCCTTCTCACACCTGGCTAGTGTATCTTTAACTTTTGGACCAAAGAGAGAGGAAGCGTCAATGGTAGCATTGACGAAGATAGACTTGAAAAGGTCCCCAGAGTCACACATACTTATTCAAGCGTGATGTCTCATGACAACGTCTACATCTGCTGCTCTAGCTGGCCCTTCAGTTGTATATGCAATCAACCGCATGGACGAGTTAGATATGGTTTCCAGGATGGCAAGCTGTGAATCGACTTTGTCATGTACCTCATCAGACACTGCTCCTGCTAAGGTTCCCGATAGTTCTGTGATCATGTCCTTTTGGAGATGGGTAGTCTCCGGGGGATTGGCTCAACAGTGTCAGGGGCCTTCCAGCTTGACCAACTCATCTGCAGATAGGGTCACCCAGGAAGTAGAGGGTCAGGCATGGAAAGCCTGCAAGAATACAGATTCCTCAAGGAAGGGTTGGTGGACTTCCAGTCATCCCTCTGTTTCAAGATCTCCAGTATGTCTCCAAAGGAGACATAATCAGGGGGTGACCGTAGGGACCCTTCCCCTCATCGTAATCTGTATCTTCAGTGAGAGGTTCCTCAGGGGAATCAATGTGCTTCCTCTTGCATGATCTGTTACAGGGTGGCTCTTCAGGGGGAAGGTCTGAAGAGGACTCAGAAGAGAGGGTGCCCTGCAGTAGGGTATCTTGCTGTTCCCATGCCGGACATCCCAGTGTAGTGGACTGTGTCAGCTGCGAACCAGAGGACATGTATATATGACATTCCGGTGCAGACAGTCAGCTGTGAGCCTCCTGAGTCGAGTACCCTCTCCATAACCTGGAAGGCAGGCTTGCCCAAAAAGGGATAGGAGCCTGGAACCGAGAAAGACAACCTCAGAACCGGGGTCACAGCCCGCTCTGACAAGCCCTCCTGCAGGAAAGCAGCAGCAAGAGGACTTGGAGCTGGCAAAGCAACCGGAACTGTAGATGGCACAGTAGAAAAAAAACTGTGCCGTACTAGGGGTCAAGGTGCCCACAGACCAGTCATGGTCTCAAGGGTGGGCCAGCTCCAACTGAGCGGTAGTCAACAGGATAGGTTCCGTAACCACTGTAAGATCTACCAGTGGAACCAAAGAAGCTGGCACTGGGATAGGCATCGGCAATGAGGACTCCAAGACCTATGGGGATTTTGAAGAAGTAATATAGGTTAGAGTCTGTGGAGAAAAACCTTTGGCTCCAGGTGGGTGTGAGGGCCTAGATGGAGTTGGGATGCCTCTAGATGCTATGAGCTGATCCACAAGTCTCACTACATCGAGAGGCTGCTGGTGGAATGGGTTGACATCCTTGATGGAGATTCAGGCTAAATTTTCAAAATATTGAGAAAACCAAAACACTTAGCTTGAGAGCTGGCCTGATGTGTCTTGAAACTCTACGTGGCAAATGAGATCTGAGGAGATGAGGAAAAGGGCACTATGGTTAACCTGAGCTTGAGAGTTTTTGGCTGGCATGAGCTTGTTATATCGGCCGAGTCAGTTCCGAGGATGGAACCGAGACCCATTTGTCATGAATGAATGAAGATTAACAACATCAGATCTAACATTCATGCCTTCCCCCTGAAACTACATATGCAAGCTTTGAGTCTTGCCAGGTCTTCTGGAAGAGGTGTATTCTGGAAATCAGTCTGCTTGCCACTCAGAAAGCTATAGTCCTCCTTTCTTCTTAGTATTGTAGGGCATGAGGAAGGTAGCGGTGGATGTGGCCTACTTCTGACAGTGGCATGGGAGGTACTTGTGTACAGTCCCTGATTCCTATTCCTCAGTACAGGCAACTAAGACTGAAAAGCATTGTTGTTGTCACTTTAGTGGCTGAGAAGGACATGCCTTTGAATGCTAACGTACCTGTTGATGCATGAGGTGGTTCCAGGTTAAGCAAAGGATGTCTCCCTTGGTAAAGAAGCCAACTGGCTAAGCTCAAGGCCTGGTTCCTGCTATAGACTACTGTAGTATGGTCCCATGGAAGTTTGGCTGCTTGGAAACCCTTTACTCAACAAGCCTGTGCCTGTAAGTTTTAACAGTTCTCACTGGGTAGTATGATGCACACTGCCACCCCATTTAGCTTGTAGGAGAGCCTGACCTTTTCAGACACGTACTTGATTGTGGCCTCAGTTTTATTCATGATCAGAATGCTTGTGTCTGCTATGTCTGTACATCATAAAGTAGTGGAAGGAAGGATTGTTGAGTACTACTAGCTGATCAAGCAATTCTTTAAAAGATTATTGCAGCTCCATCTTCCTTTGAAGAACCCTTTCTCTCCATGGATCTTTATGGCTGACAGCTTTTTCATTTCCGCTGATGGACTCTGCTAGCTCTATAACATTGTCTGTGTGTTATAAAAAAATTTTCATTGTGACCCTTACAGGATTGTTACACAGCACTGGCTATTCAAGCAGATCATTAAATGATTATTGCTTCTCCAGCTTCCTTTGAAGAACTGTTTGCTTTCATAGAACTTTACGGCTAACAGATTTTGCCATGCCAGTGTTTGATCCCGCTAGTTCTATGACATCAACATTTGTGTCATAAGATCTCAGGGCTTCAATCCCTTATGGGTTTGGAATGATATCAGGTCTTCTTCATATGAATAAGGTATCTCTCATTTATCGAGATGAGTGTATGTTTCTTAAGGAAGATGATTCAGCAGTTGACCTTGAATCAACCCATTAGTCACCCAATTTTTTTTACAGTGACAGAAGCCAGAGGAAAAAGGGTCTTCACATCATCAAAGTGCAGTAGCAATTCAAATGTTTCCTGAACAAGGTATGAAGGTTTAAGAAGGCACTTGTATGTCTTTGTGCTAGGATGGGATTAGCTTGCAGCTATGAGGTGCTTCATAAATTTATTGCTGTTAGTTGGCTTAGGCAGACCTACAATTGGTTGTATTATGTTTCTGTGATTATCTGTTTATCATATTTTAGATAAATGTATTAAAATCTCATATCTCTATTAGTGGTCTGGAGACTGAGTGTATTTAAATAAGAGGGTATAGGGGGCCAAGTTCCCACACATGAGGATGTCTCCCTGGAAAAAAATGTTTTTTAGGTATATTTTATTACAGGATAATAACTCATCATTTAGTGATTTGAGTTAACATAGGGGGGAAGTATTAGCTTATTTCCTTTTGGGAGATGCTATGGTCAAAGCTCATTCCACCAGAAAAACTGCTGCCTTAGTACTTGCTTCAAGAATGGCCCTACAGCAGACATATGTGCTGTGGCTACTACTTCTTCAGTACACACCTACATCAGGCATTATTATCTTAACTGTGGGTTTGGGTGGTGGACTGCATTTTGGAATTCGGTAGTCCAGGACTTAGCTGTCTGAATTCTTTGCTTTCATTATCGTTTGGCTTGTTCCACCATGTTGGTGGTAGCTGTCTGGGACTCACTAAGTATCTCAGTCAGTAGCTGACTCAATCTCCTGGATCCCAGTCAGGGTTTTATCTTAATATGCTGTAAGGCCAGCTTAAATACAGCTGTTACATCTAATTTTTATTTTTTTATTTATTTTACATTTGTTGACCGGGCTAGTCTAGCTGGATACATGTCCTTTTTCAGTAGAGGCCCGGGGAGATAAGCTCCAAAACATAGTCAAAATACAATAGTACAAGTTCAAACAACACAGAAAAAATATCAAATATACTAATAAAAATAGCAACTTTCAAAAGAAAATAAAAATCAACAATGGTATCAAGTAATTAACGGTACAGAGTTTGTAACAGGATATATTATTGAGGACAAAAATCATAAAACAGTGAAATTTCAGGTATGGAGACATAATTCAGCTGT
The DNA here is from genome assembly GCF_019279795.1 of Protopterus annectens. NCBI lineage: Eukaryota > Metazoa > Chordata > Ceratodontiformes > Protopteridae > Protopterus > Protopterus annectens. Next base: position 64,502,283 of record NC_056727.1, on the reverse strand, counting down.
TGCATCTAATTCATCATTAACAATTATGTGAGCATCTCTTTCATTTTCTGTGTCCCAGGTTTCCTTTTTACTTTCTATTGCAGAGGTCCCCATCTTACTCAGTGCAAGTAATGGAAGACGTGACAAGTGCCATATTATTGTCCAGTGTTGCCTTAGCGATGAGTTGTAGATCTGTCTTTCAATGGATAAGGACAAGCTTTCAATTGTCCAAGTAGATCTTGGACAGACATTGGGAGAACACAAATATAATGTGAATGTTTGCACAATTTAGATAATTTTTGTAATAAGAAGCCCAAAAGAATACTAAGGATGGGGTAAAGAGTAAGAAAAAATTTAAAGAAAAGAAAGTTGGCAACTTGAATGGACCTTTCAAAGTGATCTGTTACAGAAAGGGGATAAAGAAGTGGTAGGCCCAGTGTTTTTTTAGGCCAATTTTATTGGTAAATATTGATGCAGAGATCAAGGTAAAGGTGGTGTTAATATAGCAGTTGGAGAAACACAAGCCAAGGCTGATACAAGGACAAGTAGCATTCATCCAAGGTAGGCCTTTGATGGGGAACTGGTAGGAAGTCTTACCATTCGTGGAAAGACGTGAAACAGAATGTAGATAAGACCAGATGTTATCATCCTTTTTGACATTAAAAAAAAAAAAACTTTTAATTCAGTATGTTGGAACTTTCAGTGGGAGGCAGTAAAAGAATTAAGGATAGATAATCACTGTATAGTGTTGGAGAAGGCAATATAAAAGCCATAACCGATCCTGTAAGTGAATGAAGACTTGTCAAAAGAAGCAAGTTTAAAAAGAGGTTCCAAGCAGGGATGTCAGTTATCATTGCATTGATTTCTAATAGTGAAGAAGCAGTTACTTAAAGATGTTAGCAAAGACTTGGCTTCAGTAACAAGAGAGGTGGAGAGCATGAGAGCTTCCTGCTGTTTGCAGATTATTGTATACCAATAGCAGATTATTTGAAAACAACAGAAAAGGTATTAATGAGACATATGGAAAGGTTCAGAAGGGTGACAAGCTTAGACTGTAATATCAAAAAAAGGACCATACTGGGAAGTAGCAAACATAATTCTGGGGCACCAAGGCATACATGTATTAGAAATGGTAGGTAAAACAACAGAAAAAAACTGCTGGAAGTTAAAAAAAAAAAAAAAATAGAATAGGATGTAAGAAATTGGAAAGTATGCCATCACAGGAAGAGTTAATATCATCAAAATGATGAACTCTAGACAGGACACACACATTGGGGCACTTCCCAGTATAAGACAATTAAAGTTATATAAAAAATTCAAAGGGTGTGTTACAGCTTTACTTGGGAAGGAGAAAAGGCAAGAATTGTGAGTTGAAATCTGCAAGTAAGCAGAATCTGTGAAGAATGGTGTGCAGGTGACATTTTTAGGCTAAACCCTAGTTTGTAAAGCGCATCATTGTTTAAAAAAGGAGACAGATTAGGAATAACATAGCATAGGGGGGGGGTGAACATACATAGTAGTCCCCTAAATACAGAAAATGTAATAAGGGATCTGAGGACCCAACTAAATAGTAATCTCTCCTTTGATAATCATATTGCCAAGGTGGTTAGAAAATCCTTCTGTGTGGCCTACCTAATCACAAAAGGGTTTGCATCTAGAACAAAAGAGGTTATTGTGCCCCTCCACTCATCAGATCAATCATAGAATACAAAGCCCCATTTGGGATGTACCTTACAAGACACCTGCAACAGCTGTGAAGACCACAGAAGTACTTCACCAAGAGGATTACTGGCCTCATACAGATGCCCTATGCAGCCCGACTGAAGAAACTCCAGCTGTACTCGGTTGCATACCGCTTACTCAGAGGTGATCTCTGCCTGACATACAAGGCCATGAACAACCCAGAATTGATGGACATGCTCCACCTAAAAAAAAAAAAAACATATCCCCGAGAGCCACACGCTCTAGGGATCTAAACCTCACCACCATGATAAATGGGATGTGCTGGAGGGATAGATTCCTGTCCCAGAGACTCTCCATGCTTTGGAACAGGATTCCAATCTACATTAGGCAGAGCTCCTCACTAACACTCTTCAAGAAAAACCTTGACGAGTGGATGGGAAGCAGAAAATTTACCCCGGGGATCACTGCAGTGGCTCTGCTGGACAGAGGCACAGGGAACTAATCTAAGGGGGCGGCGAAAGCCAACACATTCTGGCTAGGCTTACAGATGCCCTTGGGCAGATAGCCTGGTACTTACCTATGAACCTATGAATTTATTAGTGGACAAAAGAATGGCATACAGTGAGTTAAATCCCTAACAAATGTGGACTGGAACTAGGGCTTTGAATGGGGGGGATCTATAATGTCAGAAGCTAGAACTGTACAAAAAAGTTGGAAGAACAGGAGAAGGAAACTGATTTGGCTCTTGGGGAAAGCAGAAATGGGTAAGTTGATAGCTGAAGAAAGTAAATTATGAGACTAGCTGAATGGATGGGAATGTAAATTAGTTCAGGAAGAAGATAGTGAAAATTCTAAAGTAGTTCAAAATGTAGTCTAAGATGGAAGGATGCAGGACTTAAGGCAGAGAGCTGGTGGACAAATGGAGGGCATGGAAAACCAAAAGAAGAGCTGGACTGGTGTATAATGATGTTGGAGAAACGACAGAAAGATAGGAAAGAGAAAAACTGAAAAGAAAAATGGAAAGAGTGCAGGATGTAAAATAGATAGCAACCAATTAAAACTTTGGCAGCCTCTGTGGTATTAACTGACAGTATTATTCAATAGATAATGAAGAATCCCATTGTCCTGTGGGAAAATCAATGTTGCAGACCCCTCTCCATTCCACCTACCCCAATTATCTTTTCCCTACCTGGGGTTGGAGTGGATACAGTACTCAGTCATCTCCCCCACATCCACTTCTGCCTTTCTACTTCTAGTCAAATTTGTAAGCATAGTTGACCATGTTTCTACAAGGGGCAAATGGAGTCACTGGAGCAAGAAAGGCCTGAATATAACACCGGCTGACAACTCATTCATACCACTGATGTCATGCTATTGGATAGTGTGAATGTTTGCTGGCTGCGGATGATAAAGCTCTCTGATATTTGGCTGATCACCATACCTCTCAACTGTACAGATATTCACAGAAAGTCCAGATTTTTGCCTCATATTTTTGGTCCATTTCTCATAAAATTGTGGTTTTCTGACAAATCATCGCAAATCATTGAGGGTCGAAGTCAAAAAATAAAGGCAGACGTTTGAGTTTCAGACTTCATACCCTTCAGAAAATTCATGCTAATTCAAGACCTGTTATTCTATCAACTTTCTAAGTTTGTAAAAGCAATATTTAAAAAGTGCCCTTATTTTTGGGACTTTGTCCACCCATTTATGGCTTTGTCCAGATTTCTTGCTCTAAGAGGTTGAGAGGTATGCTGACCACGTGCTACAGCAGGCAAGAATTCCCAAGGTTCAGTACTGAAACAAAGATCTTCTCAAACATCTACAGTTATGGTAAATGCCTAATACAACTGTATTTGTGCTACTGTGCAGGAGAATTCACCTCCACTTATCTTTCAGCTTTCCGTGAGTGCTGGGCTCTGCTTCAGGCCTTGCTTCTCCAGCAGTTTAATTTCATTTCTCAGCTTGAGGGGTTATGTTCTCTCTCACTCCAGTTTGGCAGTTTCTATCCATTACAGTTATTGATTATGCTGAGCTGGCAAGTTTGCCAAGGCTGTTTAAGAACTTTAGCAAAGCCAGACAGCTTTTGGCCCCTTCTTTTTCATTCTTACAAGAGATGTGAAGGTGGATCTCCTTTGAGTGATTAGTTTTCTTCGAGACCTTCAATGTCACAAGAATCCATAAATTTGGCTATGCATGTTCTAGAATGCCAGTTCATTCACTAACATTTTACCTTCTTAGATTCTTGTCTGTCAACATCAGCTCTTCCAACATTGACATTAGGCAGGCCAACTTTGGTGCTTCTGGTATCAGTTCCCTTGTATTCACAACTGGTTTTCTGCTACCCTTAGATGGTCCAGCACTGATGTACTATCCTGCACAGGCTCATATGATTGACCTAGTGTTTGGCCATTTGGAGGTTTCAGCATTGGCTTGTTGGATCCCTATATCGGTACCCTCAGCACTCAGCAGTGGCTCAGCCCCTGGAAGGCTGGCATTGGGTCCAATATCAGCCTACCTGTTTTTTCCTGGGCCAGAGTTTAGTGGGCCAGTTCAAGCTATCCAGACTTAGTCTGTCTCAGAGGTAAGCCAACATCAGTTGTTCCAGCACTGATTACTCTGACATTGAGGTCCCCAGTACAGGCTATATGCTGTTCTTCAAGACAGGACAGAATTCTCAGGAGATTGCAGCTAGGCACGCTACAGAGGTGAGACAGGGATTTATATACCCTTAAGCTGTCAGCTACTAGATATCTGCTCTTTTCTTCTGATAAAGAAGGATCTCAGTAGAGACCAAGAACGTTTAAAAAAGTACAGTGATCCTTTAATGCGGAATGATGATGACAGAGGATCTGTATATTCTCCCTCACCTCCTGTAGACCCAAGGTTCAATGAGATTTTGCAGATGATGCAAGAAAATGGCTGTTGGCCTTCTCAGGAACTTTCCTGTCCACAAAAGATGCTGAGATGACCTGTAGACCACAACAATCACCCTGGTTAGATCCTCCTCTTGTCAATATTCTTGGAGGTACTGTGACCATAATGTGGAGTAACCCAGGTATTATAGTCATAGGCATTGTGACACCCATGCCCTGGCCCAGCAATCGAGGAGCCTCAATCCTCACCACTAACACCATCATATATGATATGATATATGAGGAAAGTTTAACAAATACACACAGTAAAGTGCAATTTCCCTTAAGAGCACACAGAGATCACAGTCAGTCCTGGGCTGGTCCCTCCCTTGCTCTCCAGGTCCCCAATAAGACTCCCCACTGGCACAGCTATAGGGTCCAGATCTCAGCCTAGTGGTTAAGTTAAAACCTCTAGCACCCTCTCTGTCCAACCAGTGCTTCATGTCCCTGCCCAAGTAGCTGACACACACACACTTTGAGAAGAGTTTATACAACCACACAGACACTCCTGGGGAAGGCTAGCACAGGTTCTCCAGGTGTGCCCCTTTCTCCCAGACTATACGGTAGTACCAGCTGCCACCACCCACTAATATTTATCAGCTACTCAAAGGCCCTTAAAAGGGTATCCGATTATTACTGTGCAGTATTATTATCCAATTGGTAGTATGACTAGAGTCAAGGCTTATTAGAATGACAATGTACAGTTTTACCAAAGGCATACACGTACTCTAAAGAGCTTAAATTATCTATACACAAAACAGCCACAATTAAAAGGTTTTAAAATATTTAATAATAAATAATTAAAACCACAAGACAATACATTCTACTACACAGTCAGTGCTAGTCAAGAGTTAAAATAATTTAGTAGTACAGTTCTGACATAACAGAAAAACACTTAGTCTAATCTTTTCTAATTCCTGGCTACTTCTAGGAGAAAACATAGTTCTGACATACTACTTACATAAAGAGAGCATAAGGCAGTGCTGAGTTGGATGTTCAAGACAAAAATGCTTAATGCCTTCTGGTTCTCTCTGTTTAAATTGAAACTGCACTTCTGATAAAACATTACATAATTTCACACTTTCCTGGTGTTCCCAGACTGACACAAGCTGCATTTCTTTTACACTTAGAGCAATAAAGGACATTTGATATGTAAATTCTGGTCATTAACTTTAGCCTTAAAACAATAGGCAAGAAGCCTTCATCTAGCCCGTCCGGAGCCGGCTTTAGATTAAAGGGTCACAACATGCTTTTACTGGGTCAGTAGAGAGCACTGTTGTCACATTTTTGTAACAGTATTTGTTTTTAAGACAACAAGCCTGTGATTCACATTCATATTTAACAAACCAAAACCAAACAAACTATTGAAAAACAAAATATGGCCAAGCAGGCTATGAGCAAACGAAAAATAAAAATTGTGAATGCTTTTGTCAGAGTTAATGCTCTAACTTCATCAGACAATCCAGGACAACCCATCAAACCCTTAAATACATATAAAGTATCAATTAATCAATTAAGTCACAGTATAAAAATCATTGGGTATACCCTTATTTAAAAGCTATAGGGTATAATCAAACTATTAGTCACTTAAACGCATAAAAGAAACACCAAAAATATGTTAAAAACAGTTCCCTGTCTATAAATTCATCCATCAAAAAAATGAACATTCATTTTTTATGTTTTGTGGATGTTTGATTGAAATCAAATATATGTATGTATATACAATTAAATCAATGTATATATAAATATAACTATTAATATCCATGATACACTTAAATATGTTCACAACAATATTAGAACCTGTAAGCTCATTATTATTATTCAATTATTTTTCAATAGTTTGTTTGGTTTTGGTTTGTTTGGTTTAAGAAGAATGGCTAGCGGAGCTGGAGTGGTTTCTCAGTCCCTGTTCTCTCAGCAGGACAGTGTTGCTTCTGGCACATTAAGCGGTTCCTCTGAAGCGAACCCCATGGGGAACTTAACTGCCCTTGTGAGCAGTTACTAGAGAGGGGTGGATAACTTATCGCAGAAAGTGGAAAATAAAAGGATGAGTTCAGCTACAACCATTTCAAATAATAATATTCCGAGTACAAGTGGACAAACCCTGTTATACTTGGAGGTCTCGAGTGCATCACCGAAGGCACAATCCCACCTGGGTAGTCCACCAAATAGCGGCACTAGTGCCGGTAATGTGGGACAAGCACAACATCCGGTAAGAGACCATTTAATTCCTACAGTGGCTGAATACTTGCGAGTGCCTTCTTTGTTCACTAATGGAACATTGACTAATACACAGCAAGGGCACAATAACACAACAGCTTCCATCATAACAAATTTCAACGAATTTGATCTGAAGCTCTTCAAATATCGGAAGCTGCAGCTTGAGGTTTCATACTTTCAGGAATGTATAACTAAAAAGATTATTCCTAAAGCATTGCGCCAGTGGCATTACCCAGTGGGTTTAGTCAAAAACTCTACATTTCATTATGAGTTACTAGCATTGTTTGACCAACAAGGAATTACATTTTTAAATTTATTAATTAAACATTATGGAATTCATATAGATGCTCTAAAGACAGAACTGGAATTTTTGAAGCATACCATCGTAACTGATGTGGACTTTCCTAGATACCGGTTTGAGTACAGCTGCGTTTTCACTAGCATTGAAGCTAGTATAGCTAAAGCTCTAGAGATTAAAAAAAAAAAAAAAAAAAAAAAACGTGATATAAATGATTATTCAATGGGTAGCGCTTATCCGCTACCCCAGAGGTTTTGAGATGTTCAACTAATTCATAAAGTTTCTTAAGTCAACGCCCATCGGATGATGTCAACAGCAGAGAACAAGCTACTGAAGGCGAGGAATATGCGGATGCTCAAACTGAACTAACTCCTTTGAGGCGTAGTGAGAGACTACGAAACAATGCACAACAAAATAAACAACTCAGCAAGGTGAAGGAAGTAATTACAACAATGTCAGTAACAGAACCGGACATTGGGGTTTTCAGGTGGACCGAGAGTATCAGTGGAACAACTTAAACCAAGGCCAGAAAAGGAGACGTCAAAATCAGCGGAGATGAATGAGGCTGGTCATGACGTTCCACATATCCATGCAAGTCCGGAGGGGGATTTTAAAATCTATAACTTCACCTCCATTATTGTTACTGACACAGTGACTAAGACATTTGCTAAAGGGCTCTCCTATGTACTGGATAGGAGAGCAGATCTAGTAAGAGCTATTGATTTAAAGTTGTTTCTGCATAAACTTAACCTCACTAGTTTAATGGGTGTTAATTTGTCCCTCACTAGTAGCTTGAGAGTCTCTAGTTTATTCAACCCGCCTTTAAATGAGTCTCTAGCTGTCTTTGAAAAAATGTGTGAAATGGACTTTAGAGCTTTAAATAACAATGTGCACCATCAGAGAGACATTAAAGATATGCATAGAAATATTTCTTGTGAAGACATGGAAGTTAAGTTATTGAATGTGTGCAATATTAGAGTAATGAAGCCGGATAAAGGCGGCAGCTTGGTATTCATGAATACATGTGATTATAATAATAAGATGTCTGAGTATCTTGACACAAATGTATATGAGAATGTTAGTATCAATGAAGTGCATGGGGCGTATAGAAGGATTAACAATATTTTACAGGATTTGTTTTTGGAGGGTAGTATTGACTTGGAAATATACCATTATTTGTCAATGGCAACTCCAAAAATTCCTGTTCTTTTTGGGTCCCCTAAAATCCACAAAAATATTAGCAACCCCCCCCCCCCTTTTAGACCCATAGTTAATGGGCGGGGGTCTATTACTTATGCTAGTGCCAGGCATGTATATTATAAACTCAAACCCATGATGAAAAATGAACCACAAATTTGCCACAATTCATAGAGTTTTCTAGAAAGCATAAATAAATTAGATTTTAATAATGATAGCATCTTCCTTACTGTCGATATAAAAGACTTGTACACAGTCATTCCTCAGAATTTAGGCGTAGAATGGGTTAGGGAATTTCTGACTATGAAAGATATGCACGACAGTGATATCTATATAATATAAACTCTCCTTGAAGTGGTGTTAGCTAACACTTATTTGCTTTAATGGTGATTTTTATTTACAAAAAAACAGGTCGCAGTGGGTTCACCCTGTGGAGGTAGTTTTGCGAATTGTGTCATGGCGTATTGGGAGAGAACATTGTTATTTAATAATTCTCTGTTTCAGAATCATGTCACTTGGTATACAAGATACTAATATATGACATGTGCTTTATTTGGAAGGAGGATATAGCTATTATTGAGACCTTCATCGAAACCATGACACAGATGACAGATTTTTTGGAATTTACTTTCCAAATAGGTTTGGAATCCATTCGTTTTTTGGACATTAACCTAACTAAGGATGTGGTTAACAATAGGTATAAAAGTACAGTATATCGTAAGCCTTCATATTCAAATGCATTTTTGCATTTTACAAGCAGCCATCCAATATCACCAGAAAAAAGCGGTTGTCAAGGGTCAAGCAGTTAGAGCTGCCAGGAGGGTTGTGGCCAACAATGATTATAAGGTTGAATGCGAGTTATTGAAATCCATGTTTTTGCGGAGGGGGTACATGGAGGATTTTCTCAAACATATTTTCCATGAAGTTAATTCTAAGAGGGAATCTGGGCATTTTAAACCAATACTCCAGAAAGGGTATGGTGAAAAACAACACTATAATTTAGTGCATATTAATATAAGAGATAAGGATACAGTGCATAATTTGGGAAGTAGTTTCCTAATCATATTCTATGGATGCCAGGCACATTAGAGACATAATAGTCAAAAATTGGGCCATAATAGTAGAAGACAGTAATCTTAATAAAATCTTGGGTGCTGGGCCACGAGTAACTTATAGAAGGGGACCCAATATTAAATGTCTATTGGAAATGCAGAAGAAAAAATACAAAGTTAATACTTGGATGAGTAAATGTGGTTGTTGTGCACAATGCAGATATATAAAAATAGGTAATAAATTGACTATCAAGGACAGGAATTATGTCATCAGTGATAATTTTGTCACTCCAAAGGAGTTTATGTGGTTGTATGTATACTATGCAGTGCATACTATATTGGAAAAACAGAAAGAAAGATCAAACAATGAATATATGGACACCAATATAGTATAAGTAAAAAGGCAGTTACAAATGCCCTAGCGAAACACATTATAGAAAAATCCTACACATAATTTCCAGTTTTCAGTTTTAGAGCAAGTGGTATATGACACGAGAGGTGGCCCTTAGGAACTGAAGCTGGAGGAAAAAGAGCTAATGTGGCAAATTCATACTTCAGCATACATTTCACCAGGTTTAAGTGAATATGCATCTATAAAATGTATCCTGAAGCTTAAAGCACTTGCTAGATAATCGAATCTACATGATTGTACCTACTGTAACATATTATGTTTATAAAGTATGGCCGATATATTTATTAGTATAATTATAAAGTATGGCCAATTCATATATTTATTTATTTAAAAAATGGGTATATATTGTTTTATTCATAGATATGTAACAGATGGTTTTTAAATCATGTATTTTTAAAAATCATGTATTTTAAATAATATGTATATGAAATGGATTGTCTTACACATGCATATGAAATGGTAGTTTTCAAACAGTTTGGGTTGTTGTTCTTTTTTAATATATTGCAAAGAGTTAGAATAGTTACCGTTGAAGAATTTAACATATCATCTCTATATAATACTTTTAGTCTTTAGGTATCCACATAGTCATCAAGGTTTTTAACATATATTTATGGTCATTTTATCTATAATAATGAGCTTACAGGTTCTAATATCGTTGTGAACATATTTAAGTATATCATGGATATTAATAGTTATATTTATATATAAATGGGCAAGTACAATTGATTTAATTGTATATACATACATATATTTGATTTCAATCCAGCATCCATAAAACATAAGAAATTAATGTTCATTTTTTTGATGGATGAATTTATAGACAGGGAACTGTTTTTAACATACATTTGGTGTTTCTTTTATGCATTTAAGTGATTAATAGTTTGATTATACCCTATAGTTTTAAATAAGGGTATATCCAATGATTTTAAACTGTGACTTAATTGATATTTTATATATATTTAAGAGTTTGATGGGTTGTCCTGGATTGTCTGATTAAGTTAGAGCATTAGCTCTGACGAAAGCGCTCACGATAAAAGTTTTCTTTTTGGTTTGCTCACAGCCTGCTTGGCCATATTTTGTTTTTCACATTCATATTTACAAATGATAGAATTATGTATAAAATTATATCTGGCTAGGCTAGCAGCCTTCTCCCATCTCTACTAGTCTTCACATTTCTCCTCCACCAGATAACTCGAGATAGTTTTCCAAGTGACCTTTGAGAAACGCCGTTTGAGAGGGTTAGGTCTATCTGAGTGTACCTCACCCCATTCCCTGTCTTGAGAGCCAATCTGCAGTGGCATTGCTAGACCCACTGCAGTGCTGCACTGGCATATCATATGCTTGCAACCCCAGGCTCCATCTTAGCAACTTGGCATTTTGCTGACTGGCTCTCTTTAACCATGTTAGAGGATTGTGATCTGTCATAACAGTGAATTTCCTTCCATACAGATAAGGCTGAAGTTTCTGCAGTGCCCACACTATGGCTAAACATTCCTTTTCTAAAGCTGCATAGCATTCCTCCCTGGGTTAGAGCTTACGATTGAGATAAACCACTGGGTGCTCTTCTCCCCCTGAAGAAATCTGGCGAAGTACAGCCCCACCCCATGGTTTGAAGCATCCACCTACACAACAAATTATTTGCTGTAATCTGGACTAGCTAACACAGGCGGTCCTCCCAAAGCTTCTTTAACTTCTGGAATGCCTGCTCACATGCTGGGGTCCACACTACCTTATCTGGCCTATTCTTCCTTGTCAGGTCTGTAAGGGGAGCAGCTGTGGTACTATAACTGGGGATGAACTTTCTGTAGTACCCTGCTGTCCCTAAAAATGCCCTCACCTGCTTTTTAGTAACAGGTGCAGGCCATGCTTGAATGGCTTCCACTTTGGCAGATTCTGGCCTTATCTTACCACTCCCCACACTATGGCTTAGGTAGGAGACCTCTGTAGTCTGCCCAGCACCTCCCTGACATGCTGAAGGTGCTCTGGCAAGTAATGGCTGTAGATGGCAGTATCATCTGGGTAAGCAAGGACAAACCCTCCTGCTCCTGCTAGGATATGATCTACCAGCCTCTGGAAAGTCACTGGGGGCATTCTTCATCCCAAAGGGCATCTTTGTGAACTCATACACGCCAAAAGTAGTCACAAAGTCTGACTTCTCCCTAGCACTGGGAGTCAAGGGCAGCTGCCAGTAACCCTTGGTAAATTCAGTGGTGGTAAGATACTTAGCCCCACCCAGCTGCTCTAGGGCCTCATCTGTCCTAGGCATGGGGTAAGCATCCGACTATGTGACTATTTAATTTCCTGTAGTCCACACAGAACCTGGTGCTGTCACCCTTCTTTGGCATCAGCACCACTGGGGAGGCCCAGGGACTGTTGGACTCTAGTTCCAACATCTCCTGTACCTCCTCCCTCAGAGTCTGTTTGACTCTCTCAGGCACTCTCTAAGGGGCCTGCTTTAATAGGCCTTTGGGGTCCTGTATCCACCTGGTGCTGCGTTTCCCAGTGAACATGTCCCCAAATTCCTGCAACACTGCTCGGATTTCTCGAACCTGGGTAGGAGATGGCTGCTGGGACATTGCTACCCCTTCCACTGAGGTGTCAGCCTGAGCCTCACTGAGGAGATCAGTCCCCAGATCTCTCTGACTCCTCCTGCAATCCACTGCAAATGCTCAGCACAAGGGCCTCCCTATCATGGTAAGGTTTCATCATGTTAACATGGTACAGTTTGTGCCCCTGCCGTCTGCTTAGCAGTTCGAGTTCCACCATGTAATTGACATCATTTACCTTTCTTACCACCTTGTAGGGACCCTCCCAAGCTGCTTACAGCTTGTTGCGTCTGACAGGAATGAGAATCATTACCTGCTGCCCCACAGCATACTCTCTAGCTCGAGCATTCCTGTCATACCACACCTTTTTCTGTTGTTGGACTTTTGCCAGGTTCTCCTTGGCCAAGCCCATGAGTTCCCTGAGCCTTGTCCTGAGGTTTAGGACATATGCCACAACAGACTCCTTGTGAGATTCGCACTCACCTTCCCACTCACCACTCATCTCAAATTAAATATAGAGGTCCCCTCACCCTATGCCCATACAGCAACTCAAAGGGGGGAAAACCTGTGGATTCCTGGGGAACCTCTCTGTAAGCTAACAGATGGGTAGATATTTGTCCCACTCCCTCTTAAACTGATCTGCAAATGCCCATAGCATGGATTTGATTGTAGAGTTTAACCTCTCAACAAGACCATTAGTCTGGGGATGGTAGGGGGTGGTCTTCATGTGCTTCACCCCACAGGACTTCCATTGACAAGCCAGCAGGTCTGATATGAAACTGGCACCTCTGTCCGTCAGTATTTCTTTTGAGAAACCTACCCTCCTGAAAATCTCTAACAAAACATTTGCCACCTTTTCTGCCTCAGTGGAGGACAAAGCTACTGCCTCAGGGTATCATGTAGCATAATCCACTACCACTAGGATATACTTTTTCCCCTGTGGAACTTGTGGTACTCAGAGGACCCACAATATCCATAGCTACCCTCTGAAATGGCTTCTCAATCACAGGCAAAGGTATCAAAGGAGCTCTTGCATTGTCTCCTGCCTTGCTTACCTTTTGGCACTGCTCACAGATCCTGCAGTACCCTTTTACATCTCTGGAAATTCCAGGCCAATAGAAGTTCTGCATAATACACCTCTTTGTATGTTTTATGCCCATATGACCTGAAAAGGGAATATCATGGACTATGGCTAGAAGTGCCAGACGGTAAGCTCTAGGCACTACCAACTGCTGTACTATCTCACCTTCTGGCCCTCCCTCAGGGGTCCACTCTCTGTATAGTAACCCTTTGTCCTAGTATACAGATTCCCCCTTTCCTTGAGAATCAGGTGCATCCCTAGCTTCCTGCCTCAGGCCTTGCAATGTAGGGTCTGAGAGCTGAACCTGTCTCTACTCTCTCCTTGTAATCCTTCCCAGCTCCACTTCCACAGGAAATCTGACATCCTCTGACAATGGTGCCTCACTGTCAGCCTGGGTACTACTACTCACTTCTACCTTTGCAGTTACTCTGTCCAAGGGACCATCCGTACCCACAATCAGCTGTGGCTCACCTTCAGTTTCATTGCTACAGAGTAGCTCCATCCCTGAAGTAACCACCTCAACAGTCCTGGCTGCAAGTATGCAGTCTGTCTGGGTCTCCCCCAGGCTACCAGACCCACATGCTTGTCTCCTAGCTTGACCGCGTGTAACTGCATAAGCACGTGGTACTGCCTCATCCAAATCCTTCCCTATCAGTACATCTGCAGGATAGTAGTTTAGTACCCCTGTTGTCTCAAGACATCCTACTATTGGCATTTTGTCTTTCCCACGTACTGGCTCCCTCACCTTTGGTTCCCCACCTTGCCTCCATGGACATCTGTATGCCACATGGCTCCACTGGTTGCATTCAAAACATTTAACCCTAGCTCCTGGACGTGTACCTGGACTAGTGGCTTCCCCTGCTACTGGCAGATTCAGTTGGGGCACTCTGTGCTGCCCACCATGGGTTCCTTTAGACCCATGAGCACTACTGGGGGTCCCCTTCCTGTGCAGGACTGCCCTGCTTGCCAGGTATAGGTCTCCCTTCTTCCCCAACTCATCTGAAGTAGCACATTGTCTATCAGCTAACCAGATCCTGATGTCCTCAGGCAAAGTGCTAAGGGCTTGTTCCCTCACCAAAGGTCTGCCAGCCCTTCAACGCTCACCCACTTATGGAAATAAGTGCTCAATTTAGCAACATATTCACACACACTTTCATCTGTCTTGCGTCTATGCTTAAGAAACTTTTCCTATACATTTCAGGTGTTAGCTTAAACAGTTCTAAAAGACTATTTTTTACAGCAGTATAATCAAAACAGTCAATGTCAGGCATTTTTGATACAACAGTTACAGCTTTACCATGGAGTAAGGGGGTCAGTAACTGTACCCAGAGCCCTTGGTCAACTTCATACGGTTTACATACCCTCTCAAACATATGAATGAAACTATCAAAATTATCCCCCTCTTTAAACTGCGGAAGAAATTTACTGCACTTTTATGCTTTTGGGGTCCAGTTACCCCCTTCCCCATTACCTCCATGACTCTGGCGAAGAGTCAGCATCTCCTTCTGCCTCTGCCTTTCTTTTCCATCAGCTTCTAGGCATAGCAGTTTCTCATTCTGCTCACTCTGTAAACATCACAGTCTCTCATTTGCTTCTAATTCCACATGCCTGGCCTCCAACTCAAGTCTCTTTAGCTCCAGCTGGATTTTTAAGTCCACTGCAGAAATGTTGAGCCGTCCATTCTCCGAGGGAATTATATCGCCACTGCCAGTCTGATTGTCCTCCTGGTTGCTGATTTTTGATGCAGCTTTAACCAAGGTTGCAATCAGGTCTGATGTCAGGTTTCCATGCACCAGTCCCCTAGCCTGGCACATCTCCGCTAGCTGGCTCCTTGTCAGCTTTCCATACTCCCCTGCTGACATGCTGCCTGCTCACCCTGACTAACTAAGCTAACAAAAGAAATAAAACAGTTGTGATCTGAATTCAGAGTAGTCACTCCGTGGCTGTTTTAGAGTACAAAACACCTTCCAAGCTCACTGTACACAAGCTACAGGATTCACTCTACCCACACCACTACAAGCCAATTAGTATTTGCCAACTAATTAATATGTGATGTGGATGTCCCACTGCTGCCAAACACAAATGTGAGGATATCCCAACCACTGCCACCAATTAATATGTGAGAGAATATCCCAACCACTGCCACCAATTAATATGTGACGCCTGTGCCCTGGCTCAGCAATCAAGGAGCCTCAATCCTCACTACTAACACCAGAGGGCATCTCATATATGAGAAAAGGATAACAAATACACACAATAAAGTGCAATTTGCCTTAAGAGCAAACAGAGATCACAGTCAGTCCGGGGCTGGTCGCTCCCTTGCTCTCCAGGTCCCCAATAAGTCTCCCCACTGGCACAGCTATAGGGTCCAGATCTCAGCCTAGCGGGCAAGCTAAAACCTCTAGCACCCTCTCTGTCCAACCAGTCTGGGAGAAAGGGGCACACCTGGAGAACATGTGCCAGCCTTCCCCAGGAGTGTCTGTGTGGTTGTATAAACTCTTCTCAAAGTGTGTGTGTGTCTCAGCTACTTGGGCAGGGACACAAAGACTCCTGGGGAAGGCTGGCACATGTTCTCCAGGTGTGCCCCTTTCTCCCAGACTATATGGTAGCACCAGCTGCCACCACCCACTAATATTTATCAGCTACTCAAAGGCCCTTAAAAGGGTGTCCAATTATTACTGTGCAATATTATTATCCAATTGGTAGTATGACTACAGTTGAGGTTTTTAGAGTGGCTATGTACAGTTTTGCCAAAGGCATACAAGTACCCTAAAGAGCTTAAATTATCTCTACACGAAACAGCCATAGCTAAAAGGTTTTAAAATATTTAATAATAAATAAAACCAGAAGATAATACTTTCTACTACACAGTCAGTGCTAGTTAACAGTTCAGAGATCACACAGAAATACTTAAAATAATTCAGTAGTACAGTTCTGACATAACAGAAAAACACTTAGCCTAATCTCTTCTAATTTCTAGCTACTTCTAGGAGAAAACACAGTTCTAACATACTACTTACATAAAGAGAGCATAAGGCAGTGCTGAGTTGGATGTTCAAGACAAAAATGCTTAATGCCTTCTGGTTCTCTCTGTTTAAATTGAAACTGCAGTTCTAATAAAACATTACATCATTTCACACTTTCCTGGTGTTCCCAGGCTGAAGCTGCATTTACATTCTTTTACACTTAGAGCAATAAAGGACATTCCATATGTAAGTTCTGGTGATTAACTTTAGCCTTAAAACAATAGGCAAGAAGCCTTCATCTAGCCTGGCCAGAGCCGACTTTAGATCAAAGGGTCACAACATGCTTTTACTGGGTCAGTAGAGAGCACTGTTGCAACATTTTTGTAACAGCATTTTTTTTTTCATTTAAGGCAACAAGTCTGTGATTCACATTCATATTTACAAATGATAGAATTATGTATAAAATTCTGTCTGGCTTGGCTGGCAGCCTTCTCCCATCTCTACCAGTATTCACAGGCATGAGTAAAGCAAACAGGGCCTTCTAACCTCCTCCTCTGCTTACTGTCTGGGGAGAGACCTCTTAACCCTGTTATGACTGCTTCTGTGGCTACTGTGAGGGTAACTTATACTCCTCAAACACAGTCTCTCCATGCTTCCTATAAGAAGACTAGAGTTCTGAACAGGCTGAGGAAATAGATGTTTGTATTCTTGATATTGTGTCTGAGGGCATTTGAATTGTCTGACACAGATGCTATATTTTCATTGTGATATTTTGGATGAAATGCTGAATACTGTTGAGGGCTTGCCTGATGTACCTGGAAAGAGAAACTTATTGGTGAGGTCTTAGTGTCTTCCACTGTCAGTTACATTGTGGTGTCTGTGGCATACCATGCCTCAAAGGGAGCTGCATAGGCAACAGGCTGTGTCATAGCTATATGCTTGCACTATTTCTTGTTCATAGGTTCATAGGTTCATACTAGGCTATCTGCCCGAGGGCATTTACAAGCCTAGCCCATAGTTTTGTGGCTTACGCCACCCCTTTAGTTTGGAGAAACTATGCCCATTATTTTGCTGTGCCTCTGTCGAGCAGTGACACTGAGGTAACCCCTGGGGTGTATCTGCGATCTCCCATCCATTGGTCAAGATTCCTCTTGAACAAGGCCAGCGAGGTGCTCTGCCTCACATATACCGGGATTTTGTTCCACAGCATAGGGAGTCTTTGGGTGATGAATCTATCCCTCCAGCACGTCCTATTAATAACCGTGTCGAGGTTTAAGTCTCCCGCCCTTGTGGCTCTGAGGGATCTAGATTTTTTGAGATGAAGCATGTTCATCAAATCTGGGTTTGACATGGCCTTGTATGTCAGGCACAGGTCACCTCTGAGCAAGCGGTAAGCAACTGAATATAGCTGGAGTTCTTTCAGTCGGGCAGCATAAGACAGATTTTTGAGACCCTTTATCCTTTTGGTGAGGAACTTTTGTGGCCTCTCCAGCTGCTGCAAGTGTCGGGTCAGATACATTCCGAATGGGGCATTGTACTCAATCATTGGTCTGATGAGTGATGAGTATAGGGAGACTATGACCTCCCTTTATCTAGATGTGAATCCCTTCATGATAAGGTGGGCAACGTAGAAGGTCTTCCTAACTACTTTAGCAATATGAGTGTCGAATGAAAGGCTACTGTCAACCTGGGTCCCCAGGTCCCTGATAACTTCTTCTGTGATCAGTGGATTGCCACCTATATGGTAGCTAGGGGTAACCTTGTTTTTCCCGAAGGGTATGACTATGCATTTCTTGGCATTTAACTTTAGGCCATGGCTCTGGCACCAGTTATCCGTTTCTGTGAGACCCTTCTGAAGGATATCTGTGTCAGATGTGTTTTCAACTACGGCGCCCAGTTTGCAGTCATCTGCAAACTTTGTCAGCCGTAACCCTCCTGTGTTTGCTTGTACTTCAGAAAAGTAGATGCCAAACAAGAGTGGGCCCAGGACTGAGCCCTGTGGGACACCACTTGTGACAGGCTTTGAGTCTGACATGGCGCCAGCAACTCTGACCCTGTGGGTTCT
This sequence comes from Protopterus annectens, assembly GCF_019279795.1. Classification (NCBI taxonomy): domain Eukaryota; kingdom Metazoa; phylum Chordata; order Ceratodontiformes; family Protopteridae; genus Protopterus; species Protopterus annectens. The sequence goes on along the minus strand of NC_056727.1, from coordinate 64,483,872 downwards.
GTCACTCAGCCAGTTTGCAACCCATCTTGTAATGTATGGGTTTACATTTAAGTTGATGAGTTTTTCAATGATACCCGAGTGGGGTATTGTATCGAAAGCCTTCGCCAGGTCTAGGTAGGCTGTATGGACTGCCTTTCCCTCGTCAATGGCCTTGGTGACTGTTTTGAAAAGTCAACCAAGTTTAAAAGGCATGATCTGCCTTTGACAAAGCCAAACTGGGTTGGATCCAAAGTCTGCAAATTCCCTATGTCTTTATTTATGAGATCCATTATGATCCTCTCCATGGCTTTGCAGATAAGGCTTGTCAAGCTAATGGGACGGTAATTTCCAGGGTCGGTGGAGGCACCGCCTTTGTGAAGTGGGACCACAGTCGCTGCGCCACTCCTGGAGTGCGTATCCGGAGGTGAGACTAAGATTAAACAGCTGTCCTAACTGTGGGTTTAATTCCTCGTTGAGTTCGTGGAGCACACAGCCGGGGACACCATCAGGTCCCATGGATGCTGTGTTCTTTGCCTTGGAGAGAGCAGTTCTCACCTGGGCGTTAGAGATGTTTGGGGGCTACAGTCATTTGGTATAGATATCTCTCCTTTGGGAGAAGTTTGCACTGAACCTGTCAGCCAGTATGTTGGCAATGTCTGTAGGATCAGTAATCTTCACATCATTTTGAACTAATTCTGAGCATATCTGGGAGTTTCCTCCTAGGTTTCTGACATAGCTAAAGAATGCCTTATGGTTGTCTTTAGAGTCCTTAGCTATTTTTCTCTCAAAATTAGCTTTGGATGATTTTATGAGAGCTCTTAGCTTTTTACTTATAGTGATCAGCAGTGTCTTACCTTTTAAGGATTTTGCTCTATATTGTAGTAGCTTTCTCCTTTTGTTGTAGAGGTTGTTTATGGCTGGGGTCCACCAGACTGGATGCTTGCCTTTGGTACAAAGAGTCTTTGTTTTGCTTGGGATTGCCTGATCCATGCAGCCCTGCAGGTGCTGGTAGAAGGCATTTGTAAGTGATTCAGCGGTTTGAGTAATGTTTACCGCCGGCTCGGGGGCCTTAAAGGAGACCACACTTGGGAGGGTGGCCTAATGGTTAAGGTGTTTGCATTGCAAACACAAGGTGCAGGGTTTGAGTCTCGCAAGGGACAATTGGCTAGGCTTAAAATGGCTCGCAAGGGCAGTTAGCTTAGTACTAATCTATGAACCTATGAACTAGTCTTTAGAAGTGTGAAGTCGGCTTTCGAGAAGTTCTTTACTGTGGTCTTTTTTATTTCGGGTGGGGGCGGGATGAGGACCTCCAGCGAGATTAGTTTGTGATCTGATCTCACCAGTGAGGGGTATACTTCCGGTGTTGAACATTGTGCTCCCATGTTCGTGATGATGAGATCAAGTATGTTTTCTCCTCTTGTGGGGATGGTGACTAGTTGTTCCATGGCATTTGAGTTTATGAATTCCAGGAACTTTTGGGCTAGAGTGTTTGGGGTTGAGTAGTGTTCCCAGTCTATATTAGGGTAGTTGAAGTCACCTAGTATGATGGTGCTTGGAGATACATTTATCCCCTCCAGTGTTTTCAGGAAGGCCATGTGAGGTTCCTGAGTTTGCGAGGGTGGCCTGTAACATGCTACAAATTGCAGAGCAGTCTTGCCTATGGTTAATTGCACCTGGATGGTTTCCGATGCATCGTGCGTTGCCACCAATCTTGAGGTGTGGGTGTCCTTGATGAATATGGATACCCCCCCTCCTTTCTTGGTATTGTCCGGATTTTGGGGCCAGAACGCATGATATGAGGTAAAACCTGATAGTGCTGGGGTGCTCTCAGGAGCCTTGAACCAGGTCACAGCACAGACATCGATGTTCTCCATACTGAGAAGGGCCTCGAGTGCGTGCATCTTGAGGTTGAGACTTCTGGCATTGAGCAGCATTACCCTTAGTTTTTTTTTTCTTTGTTGTGTTCTAGGGTGGTAGGTTTAGAATTTGAGCCTTGCCTAAAAGACTTCTGGCATTGAGCAGCATTACCATTAGTTTTTTTTCTTTGTTGTGTTCTAGGGTGGTAGGCTTAGAATTTGAGCCTTGCCTAAAAAAGGCACTATGGGGGTGGCAAGAGCCTTTGCCAAAATCCGGAATCCCAGGGGTGACAGGTGCAAGCCGTCCCTTGCGAAGCAGCGTGGCTTGTCCAGCATGTCATCCCAGGCAGACAGACATTGGATCCCCTTTGAATGACACCAGAGTTTAAGCCAATTGTTAAAGCTGATCATCTTATCTCTGTATTGTGGCATCATTCTTGGTGAAGGTAGGATACTGCTCAAGGTCAGGGTCATACCTGCTTGGGCTACATAATCAGAGAGCTCCTCTATGTCTCTTTTCATGTAGTCCAAGGAGGTACGTCTCAGGTCGTTTACACCAGCGTGGACAATGATTGAGTCGTACTTGTACCTGCTGTTGAGAGACCTGAGTGCTTGCGTTATGTGGCGGATTCTAGCGCCCGACAGGCAGCTTACTGTGACCTTCTCCTTACTCAGTCTGGTGAGCAGGACGTCAGTGTGTCTGACTATGGAGTCACCAATGACTAGTGTGTCTGGCATTGTGTTTGGCCTTAAGGGCTGTGACTGCTTGACACTCTGACTGTGTGGTCTATGTGTTGCAGGTGTTGTGTTCTGAGGTGGTAGTTGTTTGGGTGTCTGCTTTGGTGGCCTCTGCTGTTTTGGTAGATTTTTGATCAGAGCCTCCGAGTATGTCTTTGTGTGTTTATGTGTATGATTTGAGGTTGTGATGGTATTATGTGAGACTGGGTCTATAGTGTGTGTGGTTACCTCCTCCTCCTGTCTGGTCTTGCCAGTCCTATGTTGAGAGAGCTCAGCCTCCAGTTTGGCCGTATAGTTGCATCTCTCGCATGTATTTGTGTTTTGTGGGAGGAGGAGAGGGTTGTCTGTGTACATGAGGCAATTGTAACATTGCCTCAATATTCCCAGGTTCACCAGCTAAGAGGACATTAGCAACTGATCCCTCGACATGCTAGAAGGAATAGACAGAAAAACTTAAAAAAGGTTCTGGGGGATGTGGGTGACCGAGAAATGGGGTTTGCTTTTTTGGGGTACTATCTATAACAAGAGTGCTGTATCAAGGTGATAAGTACTGTAGGAGCAAGTGCTGGACTATACAGATAGAGAATAGTCTACTTGGGAGTCAAGTAGAGATGATTTATAGTTATAGGATACACTAAATAGAACAGTAGTATACTTTGAGGAAGGTAGTTTTAAGGGAAAATTTGAAGAGTGGACTTTAGGTGGCCCGAATAGTTTAAACCTGATTAACCGGCGCTGCCCTAGTGTGCAACGGTGGCAGCTCCGCGCTGTGCCTTACTACTTTCTGTGAGGACACTAAGGTGACATATATGGACCTTGCTGTTTTTTCGTCTGCAGTTGACCACATGTACAGGCCGTGAAGGAGAAAAGGTAGTCCCTTTTCCGCTACTGAGGTGATGTTTCTTTCTCTGCAGTGTTGCTTTTCCAGGACTTAAAGGAGACAAAGAAAGTTTTTTTTTTTTCATTGTGACCTGAGGAGTCTACAGCAAATGGGAGTTGGATCTGGTGAGTTCCAGTAAACCGGGTGCCAACATTATTGTTGGGTTAATAGTCAGAGATCACAGTAGTCTCAAAGAGGTTGTGGACCTTGTAAATGGAGTTCACGCCACTTCTGACTTCTATTTGAGTGCACTCAACTGTGTCTTTAGTGTCCTTTTATTTGCTATAAAAGTGCCCCTGCAAGCTAATAGATAGATATGTATGTAACAGTGAAGTCTGCAGTTTGAACACCAGTCTGTTAGCTATATTTTTTATGTAAAGTATAAATAATATGGAAGTATGAAACAAAGAATTGTGTCTACTATAATAGCTCCACTTCATTAGACTACAGCAGTCCCTTTGGTACTTTCTCCTTTATCTGTGCTCTATTTATTTATTTTTATCAGTACTGTCTCCCTTCCTTACATTTATTTCTGTTCTTGTGTAATCACTTTCAGTTCTGAGCCAGTATCTTCCAGAGCTACACTTCTGCATTCTGGCTTACTTTTTCTCAATGTTTTGCTTATCTGTAAAGGTTGGGGTAGCCTTTTGACTTTGCTTTGTTCCTTTCACTTGTCTGTCAGCAGATTTGCAGCTGTTTCATTTCACTCTCTGTTCAGTTACTGATTGTCTGTTTTCTGTCTCTTTGCCAAGTTTTCAGTCTGTTTTGTTTGCCCTTGCTAGCACTCGGGCTTACTCCTCTCCCCTCCCCTACCCCACCTTTAATTCTCACCCCCTCTTCCTCTACATTTTGTACTTCCATGGCACCACCCACGTATTCCTCAAACCAATACCATCAGTTCCCTCCAAAAGAAAAATGATCAGTTACTCCCAATAATAACACCTACTCTAGTTTAACACCCAAGACTCTGTCTCTGACTGTCTTAATCCTTGCCCCCTATAACTATGAAATTATATCTCTACAACCATGCCAGCACCCTCCTAACGTTTTCTAATCTTAATTTACAACAAAGATAAAACCCAAGTTAAATAAGATGCCCCTAACTCAGATTATTTTACTATTCTTCCTCACTCTACTAGCCTTCATCACCAATTATCAAATCTACTTCCTTCAATACTTAGGGCTTCAGCCAATCCTCACAAAGAATGTCATTTACCCAACCATCTTTCTCCATAACACTCTACCTCTACAAATAATCCATATATGATTTATCTATAAATATCTCAAAACTAAGTATGCAAATTTACAATCATATACCAAACCAAGACCAAAATGTAACCGGCCACAGCATTCCCTTTGTAAAATATCAATTCAAAGAATTAGTGCAGGTTGTCAGCCCAACCCAGGTCCCACTGTTCACAAAACCATCACTCCCCAAAATAAAACCGGTCACCTAATACATTTCAACAAAAAACAGAGCCCAAACTAACCTTACTAAATATGAACCAAGAAGTACTTGCAATAAAATCATTGACATACATGCTTACCTTGTCACATACACTTCTGATGTAGTCATAGCTAGTGAAACCTGGTTAAAACAAAGAAATAAAGGATAATGAAATCACCCCCCCCCCACCCCCCACCCCCAAGGATACCGTATACCCCAGCATGACAGACCAAACAAGCGTGCAGGTAGTATAGCAATCATCTATAAAAATTCCCCAACCGTCACCTTACTTCCACAGGAAATACCCAAATTTAACAATGCTGAACTTCTAATAACACTCCTAAAAATCAATAATAGGAAAGCTATATGTTTAACAGCAATTTATATACCACCAGGGAATAACATTGATACTGCCGAAAGCATCCTGCATTGGATATCTCAAGATATTACCATGAAACTATAATATCTGAAGACTTTAATATAGACTGGCAACTTATAAATTCTACTACTCCTTGTGAATTCTTGAACTTGTACAACTTCAGACAATTAATAACCATACCTACTAGAATCAGTAAAACATCAGGGAGACGCTCAACATTAGATTGGATTCTTATAAACAAACCAGACAGACTGACAAAAGTAGGCTGCCTCTTAGCATAAGTGATCGCAGCAGCGGCCTTAGGTCAGCTGGTGCCCTAGGCAAAAGGGCTCCACAGTGCCTCCCCACACCACCCAGGTGCCCCCATCCTGGTCTACCTACACCAAATAAATACTGGAAAAGTGTCCCTGCTACAGCAGCGCCCTAGGCGGCCGCCTAGTTGGCCTATACCTAAGGCCAGCTATGCGCATACCAACATATGTCATTAGAACTCAACATAACATAGCTAAACATATTATCTATAATCCGATATGAAATACAACCAATTTCAGCAAAGATGTTTTCAATGAAACACTAAAGCAATATAACTGGAATGTACTTAGAATTATACCACTAGATACTGTTGTAGAACACTTTAATAACATATTCCTTTTGACCTTAACTAATCTAGCACCAGTACATAACCCCGCACCATGGCTGACAAAAGAAACAAAAAAAATTCATGCTAAAAAGGGATAAATCTGGAAAAAAAATGTTTTAAAAATAGAAGTCAAAATGCCTTCCCACAATTTAGACATCTTAGAAACCTTGCAAAACTTCATGTCAAACAGGATAAGCAAACATACTATACCAGCCTACAAGACAAACATAAAAACACCCCAAAACTTTTTTGGTCATCACTAAATAAACTACTCCACCCTGGAAAGACCATTCTTCCTGTCCAAAAACGGATAGTATCCCCACACAGTGTAATTCCTACTTTGTACAATCAATATTATTTCTAATAATAGATTTACCACCCTGTCTACCCCTGTCCAATCAAAACCACCCACAACTCTTCAGTTTTAGTCCCGTACCTTCCTCATTTATAATGAAGTTGCTCCTTAAACTAAAAAGTACTTCTGTAGCTGCAGACCAACTACTATCAAACTGCCTAAAAATGGCCACAGAAGTCTTAGCCTTCCCTGTGTCCATACTAATTAATAGGTCCATAGCAGAAAGATGCATCTCATCACTGTGGAAAAATCCTACATCATATCACTGCACAAAGGCTGCAGATGTACCCAGTTTAATAACTACAGACCAATAGCAGTTCTCTTCCCCTCTCCAAAATATTAGATAAATTCATCCATATGTAGCTGATACAGTACCTAACCTCAACCTCAAATAACCTGCTGTCAGAAACACAACATGGCTTTAGGCCCCAGCACAGCACCACTACTGCACTACTACATTTTTCCAATATAGTAAACCAATATAAAAACAATGGTCTGTTTGTGTTCGTTATGTTCTTGGACTTGTCAAAGGCATTTGATATATTCTCACTCCAGCAACTGCTCATTCGACTCCTAAATAGGACTTTCACAGTACTCCTTGTTGTGGTCTCTTCACTACCTATCTGGAAGGCAACAAGCCATTTAAATGGCAACAAACCTACTCATCCTTTCAACCAGTTACTACAGGTGTACATCAGGGCTCTGTGCCCTCTCCTATTTAATATATTTATTAAATGGCTTCCACACACCTCCACTTACCATGCTAGTTTAGTTCAGTATGCAAGCAACTCAACATTAATATGTGTGGCCTCAAAAATAAATAAGCTCCAAGACATTTCCCAAAAGTCTTTCTCCTCTTTTAAGCAGCAAAGGAACTGGAAATTGAGCCTCAAAGCAAACACCAAATATTAACATACAAAACTTTACACTTCCACCTACAGACTTCAGAACACTATCAATAGTAAAACAAACCATTTTATAACATCTAACAACCAGTAAACTTTCATCATCAATTAACCTATTAAAAAACACATTGCAATCTAATTTAATCAAATAAAAAATAATATTTTGTTAAAAAGACATTGTAAAAACAAACGCCCTCAAAAGCACAGCAATTTCCACTGTTTGTTTAAATATACCCTTCTGTTCTTTAAAAAAAACATTTTATATTCAACATATTGTTAATCCCAGGTGACCTATCAGCCTTTAACTTCAACTACCATAAGGCTTCCCTTTGCTCTAGGTAGTTTTTAAAATCACCTCCCCTGAAGTTCATTAGCCCTTGTTCTAAGATGGAAAAAATATACTTTTTACATTTATTACATTCTAATGTATGTTTATAAAGGACATTTTTATGTCTTTCTTTTTTACACAATGTAAATGCTCTCTCGTCCTATCATAAGGAGCTCTAATATTCATACCTAATACAGAAGGCAGAGCAACAACTACACGCACAAATGTAGACCACCCCTTTTGTTTTACAATTAAAACACCCAGGCACTTTTATGGTGTAAGATAAGTGTTGAAGGGACACAAAGGGTGCTTCTAAGATATATCTACTGCCAGTACATTCTCCATATTTGTACATTCCATTAGGCTTTTCGCTATAAACTTTATTAGGTAAACATTTGGTACTATCTTTATATAAGTTTTTAAGATTACCATTATTTTTATAAACAAACCTAGGGGTTGTACCAACCACTCTAAGTAGATCTTTATTACCTTCCAGTATCTTCCAGATGTCCTTCTATTCTTATGTTGCAGTATTCATAACCTTAGGGAGTTGCTGTCTGCGGCACCGGACATTAGCCAGTATACCAAAGTTTTAGAAGTCGGGGTACATGCGACGTTACATGCAGGAGCCATAAACTGACACTGGCTATATCTGTGACGTCTCCACGTACTCAACTCAGAACGTTTCTGCCGCAGCGAGATTCAGACATCCAATCGCCAGTTCTGCCATCTGGAGTTTACTCGACATTGGCCTTCTGATTTCCATGATCATTTACCGGCTCTCCAAACTGAGTTAAGTACCCTTGTGGGACTTTGTCTTGTTTCTTTGCTGTTGTTTAAGATGTATATATCTTCTACTAAGGGAAAGTGTGCTTGTGGTAGGCAAATCCCATATAAAGACAGACATGAGTAGGGTTTATTTTGTCTAGGGGAGGCCCACAATTACAAAGCGTGTAACATTTGCCAAACCTTTGTTCCAAAAACCCTTAGAAGCCACCTGGCGGCTTTAAAGCTGCATTTAGAAAATCAGTGCCTCAGACATTTGGCGTCTAGTATGGAAAGTGGATCAGGCCCCTCCGAGGAGCCGCCTAGGAGGAAGGCCAAGAAACTTGGGCATGATGCCCAAGCTGCGCCTCAGTTGTCTCATGAGATTTGTGAGGCAAATATCAGCCCAGGATCATTCTGGACATCTGATATTGCGCAGCAACTAGGAACAGAAATGGAAGCCAGTGTTGTGGATACTGAGAGTACATCCGCTGAGGTTTTTCAACCATTAGAACCTGATGGTGAGGGGAACTATGGCTCCTGCCTTTGGCGGGCCCTGCTATTACTTCAGCCTTGCCATCCACTATTACAACAGTACCTAGGCCCACTTCTGCTCCTTCCAATCCTTTAAAAAGGAAGCAAAAGGAGAAACACCCTTCTAAAGATCTTACCCCACCCTGGGAGACCTTCTCCCAGACTCTGTTTAAGGCCTTTCAGACTCTTCAAACCCAGATCCGCCAACCAGGCCTACCAATTCCTCCTCAGGTACTCTCTGAGGAGTAGTCCTCCTCCTTAGATGCATTCTTAACTTACTGCTCCCAATTAGCCTCCCCCAAAGATTTTGTTAACCCTGAAGAAGAAGAGTCTCTTACTCCTGACTCCCATGGAGAAGATTTCTTCTTTGAAGATGCCATTTCTCTGCTTAGACAACATTTTAAGTGGGAACTGTCAGATGTCTTTGATGCTAAAAAGAGATACTTTGAACTATTGCAGATGGGGCAGCTCTCACTATCTGCAGTCCCACCTTTACTCCCAGCATTCCAGGATGCTTTCTCTGCTACCTCACAAAGCCCAGAATCACAGCCTCCTGCTTCTAAGAGACCAGATAGATTCTACAAGTTGTCTGCCAAGGAGCAGTACCTTTCCAAAAACCCTCCAGCAGACCCTGCAGTCATTGCAGTGTCACCTGATAAATCCTCTAGGCAACTACCTTCCTCTTCCCTGTTTCCAGTGGATAAAGATAGCAAATCTATGGACAGGTTAGGGAAGAAGGTATATACTACTTCCACCTTGGGCAGTAGGGCTATTAATTATCAGACCCAATGGCCAAGTTTGCTTTAGATTCCCTGACCAAGGCCTCTACTCTTCTGTCAGAGGTTCCAGAATCTCCTATTAAAGCACAATTAAGTACCCTTATTTCCACAGTCTCTCAAGTGACTAGACACTCTGTTAAGTGGATCTATGACTCTGTATAAGCAACTTTGAAGTCTGCTGCTTGTGGCTCTGTGTTAAGGAGATTTTCATGGTTGAGACTTCAGCCTTTGCCTTTGGATGTCCAGGCTAAATTATTGGATGCACCCTTGGACAACAAAGCCCTTTTTGGTGCAGCCTCTGCAGAGTTACTCTCTACAGGAAAAAGGTAAAGACTTTAACAAAATTTAAAACATTTACGAGTCTCACCTGTCCCCAGATTTCATAGAAATTACCCCCAAAGACATAGCTTTGTCAAGAGGCAGTCCTCTCATCCCTCTCCTTCTCAGTCAAGGAGACAAAGGCTGTCCCCAGGTCTTCAACCACCTCCACACAGTCATTCTTTTGGAGGCAGCCAAACCAAGACAGAGCTCCTCCACTGTGACTCTCATCTGTTAACCAGTTCCACCCCCTTATCCCTACAGCCTACCCTCTCCCTACCCCCCTGGCAGAAAATCACCTCAAACAAGTGGGTACTTTCCATCATCCAGAGGGGATACTTCATGACATGGTGGGATACTTCATGACATGGTGGGCTACTCCACCCTTCCAGGGAATACCTCAACCCCGTCACAATCAGATGCCACTATTTCCCTCTATCCTGAGCCAACATCTATCTCAGGGGACTATAGAAAATTACCAGAGGACTAGTTAGCCAAGGGATTTTATTCAAGGATGTTTTTGGTTTCAAGAAAAGATGGCCCTTTGAGACCCATCCTCGACTTGTCCCACCTCAATCTCTTTCTCAAAGTGTCCACTTTCAAAATGCTCACATTGCAGAACCTCTTTCCCCTCATACCTCAGCAAGCATTCATGGCCTCACTAGATCTGAGCGATGCTTACCTACATATCCCCATCTTCCCACCTTACAGAAAATATTTACATTTCTCGGTGGGTTCATCACATTTTCAGTTCTGTGCCTTACCCTTTGGCTGTTCCACAGCGCCAAGAGTATTCAGAAAGTGCCTAGCCCCAGCCTTTGCACACTGTAGACTGCAGGGCATACAGATTTATCCCTACTTGGATGATGATCTTATTCTGCACCAGGATCTGCTAACCCTGTCCAAACACCTGGACATGGTTTGCAACTTTCTGCAGAGTCTAGGCTACACAGTGAATTGCCTAAAGTCTCAAATGACTCCTTCCCAAGACCTAGTCTTCCTGGGGTGCAGGATGTGGACAGACTTGATGTCAGTCTTTGTCCCTACCCAGAAAGTGGAATTTATTTCTCTGTTCTTCCACTCCCTGCTTAACTACCATCTCAGTCAAGGAATTTCTCAGGATAATAGTGTACCTCCTTGATTCCCATGATCCCTCTAGCCAGGATGCACATGAAGTTTCAGTGGGTCTTGAGAAACTTTTGCAGTCAACACTCTCATTCCTTGGAAACAAAACTTCCTCTTCTTCACTGTTCAAAAGGGGAACACTCTTGGTGGATTGCCACCATTACCCTCTATCAAGAGGTACCCTTGCAGATTCCCCCACCAAAACAGCATCTTTTCACAGATGTGTCAGATTTAGGTTCGGGAGCCATCCTACACCATGCCTACACCATGCCAGCAATCAACACAAATTACGGGGGGAGTGGACCATTCAAGAAAGGAAGGACCACATCAGCCTAAAAGAGCTAAAGGCCCTATCCTTGGCTATGCAGGCCTTCCAAGACATCCTTCTGCCAGGCAACCTGAAGGTCATCACAGACAACACGACTGTCCTGTGGTACGTAAGCAAAGAGGAACAAAGTTGTACCCCCTCTGCAGTCTGGCTATACAGATATGGTCGATTCACTTGCAGCAGTTTACATCCCATCAGAAGAAAATGGGATGGCAGACACCCTCTGCAGAACCTTGACACCCTCCCACGAATGGATGCTTCACAGGATCTAATTCACAGGTAGGATATTCCTCAGGCAGATCTGTTTGCCTCCTACCAGAACAAACAGATGCCCCTCTTCTGCACAAGGCTTCCCCATCCACAAGCATGGAGGGTGGGCACCTTCTTCTTTTCATGGGAGGGAATGTTCCTCTATGCCTTCCCTCCTTTTCCTTTGATTCACAAAGTCCTCCTGAAAATACAGAAGGACAAACCAAAAATCCTGCTGGTGACTCCGTTTTGGCCAAGACAGCATTGGTTTCCCCTACTCTGCCTCTTAGCCCAGGGCAATCACCACAGGTTACCTCACCACTTTGACCTATTCACACAAGATAAGGGGATCCCTTATTCACCCCCACCCACCCACCCACCCAATCTCAAACTGATACTTTGGGTGATAGGGTTCTGATCCCTTTTAGGCACCTATACTCAGAGGACTTACTCAATGTCCTGCAGAAGGCCAGGAAACCTAGTACCAGGAGAAATTACTTATTAAACTGGAAATAATTCTCACATTGGTGCCTCATGAGAGAACTGGACCCATTTCTAGTTTATCTTCCACTGGTCCTTTCCTACCTGTGTGAGTTACAACATTCTGGACTGACCTACTTATCACTAAAAGTACACCTCTCTGCTATTTCTGCTTGCCTTCCCTTGACTCCACCTCTAGTTTCCAGGTTGGAAGTCAAGCTATTTTTGAAAGTGGTCCTTCACATAAGACCCCCTATTAAGGCTATTCCTCCTCTTTGGGACCTTAACTCTGTGCTGGAAAAGCTTACATTGACCCCCTTTGAGACAGTCTGCTTGTCTTTCCTTAAATTCTGTACATGGAACACAAGCTACTGGACCTTAATTCTGCCAGGAGGGTCTCTGGGATCCAAGCCCTTATGGCTTCTCCTCCCTATCTTATTTTTCATAAAGATAGGGTTTGTCTTGGAACTAACCCTTCTTTCATGCCAAAGATAGTTAATGAAAGTTCCTTAAACTAGACTATTAATCTCCTTGTCTTTTACCCTTAACCACAGAACTCGCATTCTCTGGATGTTCATAGCCAGCTGAGGTTCTACTTAGACAAGACAAAACCTGTCAGACAGTCTGACCAGCTTTTTGTCTCCTTCCATCATAGAGCACTTGTCAGGACAGTGTTTAAACCCACAGTTGGATTTCTAAGGCGATAGCCTTTTGCTATTCCTTTCATGGAAGGCAGTAAGTTTACCTATCAAGGCCCATTCCACCAGAGCAGCTTCCTCTTCAGCAGCCTTCTTCAAGGGTGTTGATTACGCCTCTGTCCTAGATGCTGCAACTTGGTCTTCTGTACATACATTTACCAAGCATTACAGATTGGATCTGATCTTCAGGGCTGGAGGAGGGCTTGCTAGGTTCATCCTGCAGGGTCTCTTGACTCTACTCCCCTACCTTCCTCTCATGCAACGTCCTAGAGAGCTGTGGTACTCTCCCTAAGGTTATGAATACTGCAACATGAGAACAGAAGGACACAGAATAGTTGTGCAAGAACTTACCTTAACCATAGATGTCCTCTTCCATGTTGCAATATTCAATCCCACCTACCTCGCCCATTGTTTCTTGGGCATACTTAATTTGGTGTGCCTGGGGAAATTTGACTTGGGATCTTTCCTCCTGCCCCTGGGGTCACTCTCTCTCTCTCTCTCTCTCTCTCTCTCCCTCTCTGTGTGGCAGCCAATTTCTGAGTTGGGTACATGCAGACGTCATAGATATAGCCAATGTCAGTTTGTGGCCCCTGCATGCAACATTGCACGTACACTGGCTTCTAAAACTTTGGTATACTGGCCGGATGTCCAGTACTGCAGGCAGCAACTCCCTAAGGTTATGGATACTGCAACATGGAAGAGAAAGGACATCTATGGTTATGGTAAGTTCTTCCACAACTATCCTTTATTTTGGTCTTTTTAACAGAAAATTATTTTTATGTGATTATATTAGATTGCAGTGTGTTTTTTTAATAGGTTAATTGATGATGAAAGTGTATTTGTTGATGTCCTTCAAGGATGCATCTGCAGTCCTAACAAATGGGTTGTCCTGTCGTCAGGCAGCCCTTCGGTCGGCCGGATTCCAAAGTCTGGGTCTGGCCTCGGCTGTTGTCGCACTTCACCCGACGTCATCTCTCCTGGTCTTCGGGTATAAAGGCATCAGCCGACGCCATTTTCCCCAGTCTTTCTTGCCGCGTGGCGCCCGAAGCAGAAGCTGTTCGCAAGTGCCGGTCGGTCAGATCCAGAGATTACTACTACCGAATACTACTTCGAAGACTTCTAAAAAGCTAAGTACCCCGTTGGCGACTCTTTCTTGCCTCAGCCGATGTCAGAAAAAGTAAATAACTGTTTAACTTGTGGGAAACAAATACCTCATAAAGATTTCCGCTCTTACTGCTTACCTTGTTTAGGCCCAGACCACGACGTAGCAGCCTGTTTAGCCTGTGCTTCCTTCAACCGACGAACGCTTAGGCGTCGGTCGGAGTTTGCTGAACAGTTTTTGGCTCAGATTTTGCGTACATTATGCCGTCGGATCCTCCGACTACTCAAATTGTTAAAAAACGCAAAGAAAAAGACCGACACTCGCGGTCCGCGGTTTCGGCCGAAACCACGGTTAAGCAAACCGCGAGTGTCTCGGTTTCGGCCGAAACCGAGCAAACGGGTCAATCTTCAGCCGAATCCATGACTACTACCGAGGCTCCTGCTACCCTAGTTGAATCGGCCTCTGAAGTTTTGCCTACTAATGTGGTTCCTATTGAATTATCAGACACCATCCCTTTGGATGTCTCTACCCCAGCACGTGGTGCTGCTAGGCCTCCTGCATCCATGTCTATTAAGGCCTTTGCCAGGGCTAAATCAGCCAAAACTGCTAAATCAGTGCCTGTTAAGCCCCCCTCACACAGGCCCAGTTCCAGTTCACAAATGCTTACTCTGGCAGAGGATCTCATCTCTTTAATTAGGGGATCCCAATCTCAACCAGACAGGGCCTCTCAGCCTCCAGAAAAGAGACCTAGAGCAGAGCCCCCAGAGCCAGTGTCCTCAGATGATTCTTCGGATGACTCAGACATTACAGACCATCCAGAGGCTCCTTTTTCTACTTATGAAGATTCCGATGCTGAAGAATCTATTCCATCTGCCTCTCCACCAGAGGAATTTTCCTTTGGGGAAACCTTACATGCCATGAGAGAACAATTCCAATGGCAGGGACAAGATTTCTCAGATTCAAGAAAAAGGCTTAGGACCTTTCTACACTTACCGCAGCATAGGCCCTTAGCTATACCACCAGTTCTGCCTGTTGTGGATGATGCTTTTAATGATGTTTGCACTGCTCCTGATACTTTACCTCCAGCCCCTGCCAAACCAGATAGGTTTTACAGGGTACCAGACACTCATCACCACCTATACAAGGCCCCACTTGCAGACCCTGAGACTATCTCCCAGGGACCTAAGGCAGTAGCTTCGACCTCAGCAAAAAACCCTCTCCCTTCTGAAAGAGAATCCAGGTCCTTAGAGAGATGGGGGAAAAAAGTTTACACCTCTGCTACTGTCTCAGCTAGAGCTTTGAACTGTCAGTTTCATATGATCCAATACCAAGAGTTTATGCTTGATCAGTTAACTAAGAAACTGTCCTCTGATGACTCCTTAGATAAGAAATATGTTTTAGAAATGGTGAATAACATTCAGCAGGTTAGTAACCATTCTTTAAAATGTGGCTATGATGCACTGGAGGCTTCATTTAGATCAGCCATGACTGGCACAGTTATAAGAAGGCATGCATGGTTGAAAGAACAGGTCTTGCCGGATCATGTTAAAGCAAAGCTGTTAGATGCTCCTATGGATAAGGCCAGTCTATTTGGTACTCCTGCT
The DNA here is from genome assembly GCF_019279795.1 of Protopterus annectens. Lineage (NCBI taxonomy): Eukaryota > Metazoa > Chordata > Ceratodontiformes > Protopteridae > Protopterus > Protopterus annectens. The sequence continues at coordinate 64,468,383 of NC_056727.1, read as the reverse complement.
CAGCAAGTAATGAAGAAAATGGAAGAGAAGGCAAAATCTGTACAAACAGTTAAGGATTTCTTACAGGTTCAGCCCCCAAGGTTTAGCAGGAACTGGCCTTCCAAAATTGGTCCTTTCCAGACTCCTCTAAATCTCAGAGAGGCAGGAATAGACGTTCCAGAGGCAGAAATCAATCCAGAGGAGGTGCCTACAGAGGACGACAGTGGCAAGGCAGTAACCAGCGAGGCACAGACACAACCACTGCCACTGCAACAGGACAATCACAGTGACTTGGCTCTGACACCGCCTACCAGGGAACAAATAGCAGCACCCTTAGGCGGAAAGTTAGCCTTATTTTCAAAAAATTGGCACTATATCACAAAAGACAAGTGGATTTTGCAGACCATAGACCAAGGCTACAGGTTTCACTTCCACACCTTACCAGTAAAAAGAAGAATGCCAAACCTACCTCCAAATCAAAAAACAGAAGCTCTAAAGCAGATAGCTCAATTAATAAAGATGAGAGCTGTGGAAAGAGTGCCACTAACAGAACAGGGCAAAGGATTCTACTCCAGACTCTTCCTAGTACCAAGAAAAGAGAAAAGTTGGAGACCTATTCTCGACCTGTCCGTCTTAAACACATTCATCATTGTCCCAAAATTCAAAATGCTGACCCTACAGCAACTTCTTCCCATGCTGGGCAAGGAGTGTTGGCTGGTAACTCTAGATCTCAAGGAGGCATACCTGCACGTCCCCATACGACCAAATTGCAGAAGATACCTCAGATTTCTTGCAGGATCAGAGCATTATCAATTCTCAGCATTGCCCTTTGGCTTATCTACTGCGCCCAGAGTATTCACAAAATGCCTGGCATCAGTAATCGCTCATTGCAGGCTACAGGGAATCCAAATTTATCCATACCTGGACGACTGCCTGATACAAGCGGACAACAAAAGCAAGCTGACAAAAGACTTACAAAGAGTCATTTGCTTACTACAAGCCCTGGGATACACAGTCAATTTAAAAAAGTCAAGACTGATACCATCACAAACAAGAACATTCTTGGGTGCGGAATTGGACACAGTAAAACAGATGGCATTCCTAACTGCAGAAAAACAAGAACAACTCCCTCATTACTTCTTGGCATTAACAAAGCAGAACAAACTAACAGCAAGAAAAGTACTGCAGGCCTTGGGCTTCATGGCATCATGCATAATCCTGGTCCCCCATGCCAGACTGCATATGAGAAAGCTACAGTGGTACCTAAAGAATTTATGGTCCCAACACAGGCACAGCTTAGAAACCGAAATCCCACTAATCCCATGCCTGAAGCAAGATTTCCTATGGTGGGCTCAAGCATGCCAGTCAAACCCAGGCTTACCCTTCCACAACTTTCAAGCAAGCCAAACCATCACAACGGACGCCTCAGACCTAGGCTGGGGGGCACACATGCTGGACAAATGCATACAAGGATTATGGACTCCAGACCAGCTGCACCTGCACATAAATCAAAAAGAAATGCTGGCAGTAAAACTAGCAATCCAGAATTTCAGACCATTCCTCAAAGAAGGCCATTTAATGATAAGGACAGACAACACCACAGTCATGTGGTACATCAACAAACAGGGAGGCACTCATTCATACCCCCTATGCAGAATGACCCTGGACCTTTGGAATATGGCTCTGAGCTACAACATCCAGTTACAGGCAATATTTGTACTGGGAAAAGAAAATATCCTAGCAGACATGTTAAGCAGAACTACCTCGGATGCTCACGAATGGATGCTACACCCGGACATCTTCAAGGCCATCACAAAGAAATGGGGAATGCCACAAATAGACCTATTCGCATCCCCACTCAATCACCAGCTCAAGAAATTCTGCACAAGGACATACCACCCACTTGCATGGAAGGTGGACTCTCTATCCTTCAGTTGGAAAGGCCTGACAGCATATGCATTTCCACCTCTTCCTTTGATGCACAAGGTACTACTGAAAATCAAAGAGGAACGTCCAAGGATAATTCTGATAGCTCCGAATTGGCCAAGACAACACTGGTATCCATTGCTGAGGAGCATGTCTCGGGGGAGAATGTGGACACTACCCCTGATGCCTTTGATGTTAACTCAGAACAACTACAACATCATGCATACAAACCTAAAGACTCTGCAACTGACTGCCTGGAACATCACATAACAGCAACTAACCCAGATTTATCCCAAAGGGTTAAAGACATTATCCTTGAAGCCCGCAGACCTTCAACAAGAAGGAACTATGCAGGAAAATGGAAAAGGTTTGTCATTTGGAGTACTGAAAGAGGAAAAGATGTGTCAAAGATAGATATTGCTAACATCCTGGAGTACTTGGCAGAGCTTCTCCATACAGGCCTGTCCTATTCCTCCATCAAGATACATGCATCAGCTATTTCTGCAGAATACAGCTTGATCCCCTGTCTTCTCACATCCTCTACTCAGGCAGTTCCTCAGAGGAATCAAGAATGTAAAACCTCCTAGGAAACCACCATTACCAGCATGGGACTTGAACTTTGTGCTAGAAAAATTGACACTCCTCCATTTGAACCAGCAGCAACAGCAGATCTTCAACACCTATCATGGAAAACTGCTTTCCTACTGGCAATTACTTCAGCAAGAAGGGTTTCGGAACTACAGGCCTTAATGGCAGTACAACCCTTCCTAATCTTCCATCAAGATAGTGTCCATGAGAACTAATCCTACATTTATGCCTAAGGTGATATCCAGAGTGTCTCTAAACCAGGCAATCCACCTACCTACCTTCTTTCCCAATCCACAGAACAGGGGGGAAAGACTGCTGCATACCTTGGATGTACATAGACAGTTACACTACTACCTGGACAGAACCAAAGGTAATAGAAAAACTGACCAGCTTTTAGTAGCCTATGCAACAGGAAGGGAAGGAAAAGCAATTTCCAAACAGACAATCTCCAAATGGATAGGAAATTGCATAAGATTCTGTTACTCCTACCATGGAAAGCAAATTCCACAGAACATAAGACCTCACTCTACAAGGGCTACAGCCACTACCACAGCTTTCTTACGAGGAGTGGCTACCAAGGACATTATTGAGGCGGCTACTTGGACCTCCGTGCATACATTTGCCAAGCATTACAACTTACCTTTATACTCTAGATCCCGAGCAGGGTTTGCCACTGCTGTCTTGCAAGGGATCCTAACTACACCATAATTCTTCTTCCTCCTCCCCTAGTTTGGCTATGGTATTCTACCCATTTGTTAGGACTGCAGATGCATCCTTGAAGGACATAGTACAGTTTTGTACCTACCATAAATGTAGATGTCCGAACAGGATAGCATCTGCAGTCAGGATTACCCACCCTCCTTCCCTCTGTGGTACTCCTAGGGTACTTACCCTCCTAATAGCTAGCTAGGGGGGGATCTCTTATGGTGTATTTGTTTGTATATATGTACATACATGCTTATTTTTTGTGTTTGCCTACTATTTTTTTGGAAACATTGGCATTTATCCAAAATTTAGTTTTCCAAGAGGGCAACTGGCATCTGGGGCAAGAAACACTGAGGAAAATGGCGTCGGCTGATGCCTTTATACCCGAAGACCAGGAGAGATGACGTCGGGTGAAGTGCGACAACAGCCGAGGCCAGACCCAGACTTTGGAATCCGGCCGACCGAAGGGCTGCCTGACGACAGGACAACCCATTTGTTAGGACTGCAGATGCTATCCTGTTCGGACATCTACATTTATGGTAGGTACAAAACTGTACTTTAGAGATTATAAAATGATTGGTTCTACTATTACTAGTGTTCTGAAGAAATCTGTAGATGAAAGTGTTTACTAAAAGTTTTGTATGTTAATCTTTGGTGTTTGCTTTGAGGCTCAGTTTCCAGTTCCTTTGCTGCTTTAGAAATATTTTTTGGTACTGGTCGGACTGGTTTAGTTTGTCTTTTGTTATTTGTTCCATTTTTTATGGATGGCTGAAGCACACAGAGATTCTTTGTCTGGTGTCAGCATATATCCCACTTCAGGAACTAATGATTCAAGTTTTTTATAAGTTTTACTTGATACCATGGGTGACATTCAGAGGTCAAATAAGACCGGGAGACTTGAGGTGATCTGCACCGAGGCAAACCACGCACAGTGTGTGGCCATCTGCCGGGGATAGCTAATGGCCACACTCTGTGCAGTTCCTAAATCTTGCCTTAGGGGCTTTTGCCATACCCACACAGGCTCAAAAGCCACACACACACACACACACACATACTCTCAGATAGAAGAAAGAGAGGAGAGGAAAGGTTTTTTTTTTTTTTTTTTTTTTTTTTTTTATCCACAGCAGACGCAAATGAAAGTAAAGGATGTAAGAAAGAAATAGAAGTAGTCAGAGAGAGAAAAAACAGAGATGTGAAATATTTCTATCTCTCCATTCATTCTTACTGATGGGTTCGGTGCCAGTCCTTCGGCTCAGAGTCGGCACCTACTACAAAGCTCGAGTATTTTAAGTAGGTCGAGGCAAAGTCCGTATCCCATGATGCACCCTGAGTTGCCTCAGATCTAGTTTGTCGCTGCAACTGATCGGAGGTTCTTGCTAGCTCAGGCCAGTAAAAACTTTAATATTTTTTTGTTTCTAAAAATTTTTTAGAAATTTATTGTTACAATAGTTAGATATTTAGGTTAGATAAGCTCTTAAAGCTTTATCTGTGTTAGTGTTCCCTTCCCTTGTGTGCTTTTTCATAGCTACATATTTGGCCTCATTTTTTTCTTCATAGACCTATTTAAATTTTCTGACAAGAAATTGTTTATTCAGTGACCTTTTGTCACATTTTTTTCTTAGCATAGTATTTTATAATTCTTAAAGTAAACTTGCTTATTTATATTATCTGCGTAGTCAATTTGTGTGTGTTTGTTAGCCGTAATTTGAGGGCCTGTGTGCATATATTTAGCCTTTTTTTTATAAGAAGGCTTATTAATAGTTGTAGTTAGCCTTAGTTTAAAGGGCTTGTGTGTGTGTGTGCTTATAGTTAGCCTGTTTTTCATTTGAAGGCTAATTTATATTTGCGGTTGTTGGGTATATCCATTTCTATCATGGCTGATGACAAGGACAAACACCCTAAGTCAGGGTTTAAAAAATAACCTAAATCTGGGCAGAAGATGTATGTTACTGCCATATTAATTGTATCTACTGCTTAGGTGCATTGCACTTACAAGAAACATGTTCTATATGCTGGTCTTTTTCCTCTCCAGTTCTCCAAGAGAGAAGGAGGAAGCTCATTGACAGGGGTTTGTTGAAACCTTCTTTCCTGAAGGCTTTGAGCGACCAGCATGGATATAGTAAGTCCTCCAAGACTTCTGTGGTTTGAAAAAGTCTAAAAAGTCAAAAGAGTCTGTGACATTGGCTCCACAGGTCTCGGAGCCGATCCCTAGTTTTGGAACCTGTATTCGAAATTCCTAAATCTCCGCTGCTTCAGTCAGTACCATCAAGCCATTCATCTCAGTCTTCTGTCAGCCTTTCAGATTTGAATGTGGATCGGGTGGTGCAGAAGCTTTTACAGGCACCGGCCTTTGCAAAATTGTTATTGGCTCCAATCCAGGCAGCTTCGGAGCCGAAGACCCTTATGCCAACTATAACTTTTCCTCCTCCGAGCCATACCGGTCCTTCAGAGCTGGAGGAGTCAGACTTGCTGATTGTGTAGGCTTCGGAGCTGACGCCTACTCCAGTGTCTTCGGCTCCGTTCACTCTGACGTCCTCTGCGCTGATCGAGGACTCTAGGAGCCGACACTGTCTGGTCGGATCCGGGGAGGATAGTTGAACCGACTTGTCGGTTCCGATTTTGCCTCTCAGGGCTTCGACTCGGATGAGCTCAGCCCCTACCTCTGGCTCAGAGCCCACTGTCCTGGTGCTGGGGGTATCGACTGTTTCCTCGGTTCCGTCAGTCCCTTCGCAGCAGAGCAGGGGTGCCTTTGAAGCCATGAGGAGAGTTATGTCTCCCAAGACGTCCTCAACTTCAGGTCCGGTTTCTTCATCCCCTAAAGCACCTGGGTCTGCTTCTGCTTCACAGATCTTAGCAAGAGCAGAGACCCAGAGACTCAGGAAGCCCAATCGGGTAGCCCATGCTCTTCCGAGACCTCAACAGAAGCTCCCACTGATGAGGTTCCCAGGAATAGAGTGTGGAAGAGGAAACATTTAGACTCCCCTCAGGAGTCCCTAACATCCGATACTGACTTGGATGAATCAGTAGGGTCCCCACAGTTCCCCTCTGAGGATATCTCATTTGCAGAGATACTTGAAATCCTTAGGCAGAGGGGTAACTGGCAGTCAACCAACCTTACTGAAGACGAGTCGGTTCTCATGAAGGCTTTAGGGTCTGAGCGCTCCACCTCTTGGGTGTCTCTGCCCTTTGATGAGCTTATGCAGCTGGTCTCACGAAGGGTGTGAGAATCTCCGCCACCATGGTGCCTGTCTCTAGGAGGCCTAATAAGTTCATATCTGCCCCCACCCCCAAGATAAATCCTTCTTAACCAAAGGTGTGCCAGTTGATGCCATGGTGGTGCCGGCAGCCACCAAAAAGGAAATATCTGAAACTTCCTCCTCTATCTATCCTCCTAACAGAGACTCCAGGATCATGGATCGATATGGGAAGCGCATGTTTAGTTCAGCGACTTTTGCACTCCGCTTAACTATTCAACCCATTTTACGAGACTACAAAGAGATCTCCTTAAAGAGCTTGGAGATGCTCTTCAGGGTACAGTAGCAGCAGGAGCAACAGACAATGTTGCCTCCCAGCTTGCTACCCTCAACTCCATTGTTAACTCATCCATGTGCCTCATTTCATATGCAGCTGATGGAACAAGCAGGGCATTGGGTACAGGAGTTGCTCTTGGGAGACACTTCCGGATGCACTTGTGTTCCTTCGCGGAGCTCTTCAAGTCAACCTTTGTGAATACCCCTTTTGATGGCTCGTCCCTTTTCGAGCCCAAAGTTAAGGAAACTTTGACCAGGTGTGAGCAGGAGGGAAAGACTCTGTCTGCCGTCAGAGTTAGTTTTTCCACCTATACCAGACCCTACCCCATGGGTCAAAGGGGAGGGAAAATGTGGTTCTGAAAAGCCCAAGGTGCCTTTCAGGACACACGTGGTGAACCCCCCTCCAGGGGCAGAGGAGGGGGCAATAATGGAAGATGCTACCCTCACGGCAGAGGGGGGTCCGCAAAACCAAGGCGACAGAGATCACTTCTTTGGGAAGCCTTACCAGTGCTCCTGAAAGGAGGCCCGACTGTCCTGCTCTGGAGGCAGTCTGGGGTCGCTTATCTTTGTACCCAGATGCCTGGCTCAAAATAACAAACAACAACTGGGTACAAAGTATCATTTCCAGAGGATACTTCATCCCATTCGCCACACCCCCTCCACCAACAAGAAAAATCCCCCTCCACCAACAAGAAAAATCCCGGACGTTCCGCCCAGTTACAGGGAACAAGCAACAGTAGAGGTCCAGACGTTGCTAAGAAAAAGAGTCATCCAACCAGTCCCAGCAGACCAGACAGGATCCGGAACATACTCAAGATTCTTTTTAGTTCCAAAAAAGGCAGGGGACTGGAGACCTATATTGGACCTCAGCAGACTAAACAAATCTGTAAAGAAAGAGAAGTTTCGGATGGTCACACTTCAGTTGATACATCCCTTCTTAAGGAAAGACATTTGGATCTGCTCGATAGATTTCCAGGATGCATACTACCACATAAAAATGGCCAGGCCATCCAGGGATCATCTGGACTTCTGGCTGGGAGCCAATCATTACCAGTTTTGAGTCCTGCCCTTTGGTCTCACTACAGCCCCCAGAGTGTTCACCAAATGCATGGCAGTGGTCACGGCTCACCTGAGACGTTTAGGATTCCAGGTGTTTCCGTACCTAGAGGATTGGCTCCTCAAAGCCACCACCAGGCATCAACTCATTCAGGCCAGGAATCCACTCTGTCACTCTGCAACCAGCTGGGCATTACAATAAACTCAGAAAAATCTGCCTTGTTGCCATTGCAGCATATCATCTTTATCGGAGCAGAACTAGACACCACCACCACCACGCTAAGACTTCCAGTAGAAGGAGTCGTACTTCTCCGCCAGCAGGTCCGCATTCTAATATCCAAAAAGAAGGCACCAGCATCAGAAGTTCTGAAATTGTTAGGTATCATGGCAGTAGCAATTCTGGCCATACTACTAGGTCGTATGCACATGCAGATACTGCAATGGCTGTTGTTCACTAAATGGTCTTACCAGGAGCTCCCCATGTCACACATGATAATGATCACAAACTCCTGCAAACAGGATTTTCAGTGGTGGTTGACCTCTCTTCATGTTACGATAGGATGTCCATTTGTTTTACCCCCACCAGCGGCCACAGTGACCACGGACACTTCCCTGATAGAGTGGGGGGGGGGCGTTTTCAGGGAAGGACAGCCCAAGGCACATGGACCGATCAAGAGACACATCTGCATATTATTGTCCTAGAGATGAGAGCAGTACTTTTGAGGTTGCAGTATTCTAGGACTCTCTTCCTCTGGGTACGATTGCGATTCAGACAGACATGTCAGTGGTCTGGTACTTGAACAAACAAGGAAGAACCAGGTCATACCCCCTTTGTTGCGAGGCCCTAAGAGTATGGTAGTGGGCTATATCCACCCAGCGCTTTCTGTTAGCAATGCACATCCCGGGGAAATCCAGCGTGATAGCAGACAAGCTGAGCAGGCAATTTTGTTGCCTCACAAGTGGTCCCTCAAAACGGAAACAGCGGACAGTATATTCTGCAGGTGGGGCCAGCCTTGCTAAAACCTTTTTGCCAGTCACATGAACACGAAATGCAGAAGCTACTTTGCCCTGATTCCTCCTTTGGGAGAAGCCCCAAGGGACGCACTCATTCACGATTTGGCCCCCGGGTCTCCTCTATGCATTCCCACCAATCCTGTTGATACCCAAGTTATTACAGAAAGCAAAAGCCCTGGGAAGGACCAATATCCTAATAGATCCTCACTGGCCTTCTCAAATTTAGTCCCCCTTCCTTCTACTTCATCTTTTGGAGGACCTCTGGATTCTGGACCCAGTTCCGGACCTTCTGACGCACTCATTGGGGGAACTTCATCCCTTTCTGCAGTCCCTGAAGCTGACAGCTTGGCTGCTCCAATTCCCATCATAGCCAGGTTCCATAACCTTTCCAATGCAACAAAGCAAATTCTCCTATCCTCACATAAATCCTTTACGAGGAAGCTATACCTTAGCAAATGGAAAAAAAAATTCTATATGGGCCTCTAAAAACAATATTAATCCTTACCAAGCCCCTATGGCCTTTATACTAGACTTCTTGACCATGATCTTCAGTAAAGGAGCTGCAGCAGCAACAGTCCATGTTCAACTTGCTGCCATCTCTAACTTTCATTTTGGATTTGAAGGGTTGAATATTATGTCACACAAATTGTCCAAAGCCTTTCTCAAAGGGACCTTTCGTGTTAGATCTCCTGTGAAATCTCCATATTCTCCATGGAATCTAAATTTTATGCTTTCCCGCATTATTCTGCCTCCATTTGAACCAGCTTCCTCATGTGACCTCAGATTTTTGTCATGGAAAACCATCTTTTTAGTGGCTATTACTTCTGCCCGCAGAGTGTCAGAGCTTCAAGCCTTGTCCATCAACCCTCCTCCTTTGATTTTCCATGCTGACAGAGTCTCACTTCTTGCCCAAAGTTTGCACTGAAGCTAATCTCAGTCAAGTTATTGATTTGCCAGTTTTCTTCCCCAACCACTCCGGCAATCTAGTGTACATGCTACATAAACTTGATGTTCACAGACTGCTCAAATTTTATTTGGATAGAACAAAAGATTTCAGGAAATCAGACCAGCTTTTTGTTTCATTTTTGGATTCTAGGAAAGGTATGCCAGTGGCTAAAACAACTCTGTCTAAATGGTTATCTGATTGTATCACCTTTGCTTATTCAGCTGCCAATATGGGCTTAAAGCACAAAATTAAAGCTCTCTCAACCAGAGCAGTTTCTACATCCTCTGCTTTTTCTGCCAGACTTTCTATTGATAACATTTGCGCAGTAGCCACTTGGTCAAACCCTCATACCTTTACCACTCATTACAAAGTTGACAGGGCCTCCTTTGGATCCACGGTCCTGAAAAATATACTCCCGTGAGCCACCCGAGGTGGATGGTGCTTGGGAACGCTACCCATCAGTAAGAATGAATGGCGAGATAGAACAACTTCACATAAAGAAGTTATGTACTTATCATAACATTCCATGCGAGTTGTTCATCTCGCCTTCATTCTTATGTCCCTCCCTCCTACCCCCTCCTAGGCTGTCAGAAGATCGACATGCTAGATCCTTCCTGGTCACTCAACCCTTCTATATTTTCTCACTTATGGAGTTATAGAATGACATATGGTATTATTATATGCAGCAAACAAGATCTGAGGTAACTCCGGGTGCATCATGGGATAGGGACTTGGCCTCGAGCTGCTTGAAATCCTTGAGCTTTGTAGTAGGTGCCAACTCAGAGCCGAGGGATTAGCTCCGAACCCATCAGTAAGAATGAAGGCGAGATGAACAACTCACATGGAACGTTATGGTAAGTACATAACTGCTTTTTTAGTTCACTTACGTGACCCACTAGCTGGAGCTCAGAAACCACGCTTGTAACCACTATGGCGGCAAATGAGATCTGAAGGGAGAAGGGAGACAGGGGGCATTATGGGTAAGGGGAGGAGTCGGAGCCATAGCTGGAAAATGCGGCCATGTCGGATCCGATGTGGATCCGAAACCCACAGGTTGAAGACAAATGAAGTACAACTACTCAGATGGAATTTTATGGTGAGTACATAACTTCTTATTTTAAACAGTAAGTTTGATCCATTTTCTGGTTCTGGCTGTATTAATTTCACATATATACTGGAGTATAAAGAGATGTGTGCTAAAATTTGTAAACTAAGAAGTACAAAATTTTAAATCTGGAAAATAAATACTTTGAGAGATGTATAGAGCTTACGGATTCCTTTTTTAACATCTTAACCAAGTTTTTTTAACAATGCTGGTATGGAATTCCTAAAACTGTTGATCAACAATAATTTGTCTATTATGAGAACAATTAAAGAAGATGTTAAAAAAATTGACCAGCTTATTCAGACTGAGTTCTTAAATCAAGTAGACGATTGGTCTGAATATAATCTTGTGTTAGAACAAGGTGAACGACATGAAAACATAATTATTGTTCATTCTCTGAGTGTCGGGAGATTTTCAAGCAGAGGTGATTGAGAGAGATCATCAAATATAACCCACTCCATCAGACGTATTGTGATGATCAGCTCCTCATGAAAAATAGCCATTCAAGAAGGACTAGTGGACCACTGTGGACAGTCCAGAGTCTGTTTGTGCCCAGAAAGATGCAGGACAACAGGCCTATATTGGATCTCAACAGCCTTAACACCTTCAACCTGAAACAGTCAATTTGCATGTTCACACTTCTGTTTGTCCTTCCATGTCTATCAAGAGGAGGTGGATGTGATGTTTCAATATTTAGGATGCCTGTCTTCATATAACAATTACCAAGACATCTAGGAAGTTACGTCATGTAAGAACAGGGTCTGATACCTACCAGTTTTGGTCCTTCCTATTTTGTCTCACCTCAGCTCCCAGAGGTTCACTAAATGCATAAAAGTAGTTATGGTTTATCTCCTCCAGCAGGGCATCAGAGTTTTGGACAGGCCAAGACAGAACACACATTTTGGATGGTCTTCTCACAGGTTTGTCAGAGTCAGGTCTCAGCAGTCCTGTGCCTAAAAGTGTTTGGGCTTATGGCAGCCGCAGCATTGTGATATTGCTTGTCTGATTGCACAATGGTACTACAGTAGGTGCTTCAGTCATAGTGGTTGTTCTTTTTAACCTTTTTAATCTTCTTTTTAACAATATAGGCTCTTGGGATTCCTGCCTGCAGAAGGTCTCAGCTGTTCTGTGCCAGAAGCACTGGAACATATGGCAGCCATAAAATTTGTGATACCCTCTGTGAGGTTGCACTTGAGGGTGTAGTAGTGGATGCTTCAGTCACAATGGATGTTCTTCATGTTTCACTGTTGCAGTCATTACATTTGGGTTATCTGCCTGCAGGTAGCCCTCAGCCGGCCTGAATACCAGAGTCTTGGATTCCTGCGTCTGATGCTGTCTCTTCTTCCATTACGTCAGGGGTATAAAACATGCAGCCGACGTCATTACATCAGTCTTTCTTGCCACATGGTGCCCAAAGCAGAAGCAGTTTGCAAGTGCCGGTCGGCCAACTCCTGAATTTTTTGTTTTCGAGTTTCCGAACCAAAGTCTTCAAGAAAGCTAAGTACCCCATTGGGGATCCGTTTTCTTGCTCTTAAACTGATGTCAGTAAAAGTTAACAATTGTCTTACCTGTGGAAGGCAAATACCTCATAAAGATTTTCATTCGTATTGCATTCCTTGCTTTAGGCCCAGACCACGACGTCCCTTGCGGTCAGTTTTGTGCTTTATTCAACCCCCGAACTATTCGTCGTCGGTCTATTTTTGCAGCAGATTATTTTGGTTCTCTGTTTAACTATCCAGAAATGTTGTTGGTAAGCCATCCGACTACCGATATTCCGAAAAAACATAAGGATAAAGACAGAGACAGACTGCTTAGGTCCAAAACTGCCGACGATGCTTCTGGTAAGCTAGTCGCCAGTTCGCCGGTACTCAGTGAGGCACTTTCGCAGCCCCTGATACCAGCTACTTCAGATTCGCAGGCCTCTGCTGAGACCCATTCGGAGTCCAGTATGCCGCGAGATGCTTCTTCGACTATGGAACCTGCGGATGTCTCTAATTTGGATGGGTCCGGTGCCGCTGTGCAGGCACTGGCTTCTGAGGGTGTATTCAGGCCTACAGACATGCATTTCAAACCGACGCCATCTTCTTCATCAAGGCCTAAAACTCGACCCACACCTAGGAAACCGACGTCCAAACCGCATGGTCAGGCCCATATGCCTTAAAAACAAATGATAAGAATGGCTGAAGACCTTATTACTTTAATTAGGGGAAGCCAGCCTTCCCCCTCTAAGAGATCTAGAACTGATGTTCCTTCTGATTCTTCGAATCAGGATTCTGAAATTTATGTTTCTTCTGATTACCAGGATTTGCCCTTATCTACCTATGAGGATTCTGATGCAGAGGACTCCATTCCCTCTGCTTCTCCTCCAGAAGATTTTTCTTTTGGTAAACCCTTGCACACTCTTAGGGAGCATTTCCGCTGGGAAAGCCAGGATTACTCTGACTCCAAAAAGAGGCTTAGGGAATTCTTACTCCTCCCTCAACACAGGCCTTTAGCTATCCCTCCTGTTCTGGATATTGTAGATGGTGCCTTCTTGGAATCCAGCCTGAGCCCACACACTTTACCTCCAGCTCCCAGAAAACCTGACAGGTAGTAGAGAGTACCTGATTCTCACAGGTTCCTCTTCAAGAATCCTACTGCGGACCCAGAGACCATTTTCCAGGGACCTAAAGAAATTAAGGCTACTACTGCCAAAAACCCTACCCCCTCTGATAGAGATTCCAGGGTCTTGGACAGATGGGGTAAGAATGTATACACTTCTGCTACTTTTGCCATTAGGCCCTTAAACTGCCAGTTTCAAATGTTAAATTATCAGCAGCATATTATGGGACTACTTAAACAGAAAATGATGCTGTTTCCTGACTGTGCTGAACACAAAGAATTACAGGATTTAATGCATTCTGCTGAACAAGTTGGTAAACATACTTTGCAATGTGGTTTTGATTCTTTAGAAGCATCTTGCAGGGCTGCTGTCACTGGGTCTGTACTTAGAAGGTATGCTTGGCTTAAGGAGCAAAATTTGTCAGATCGTGTTAAAGCAAAATTACTAGATGCTCCCTTAAACCAAGACCGCCTGTTTGGCAACAAAGCAGAAGAAGTCCTTAAAAAGATGGAGGAAAAAGCTAAATCTATGCAAACTGTTAAATATTTCCTGCAAGTACAGTCTCCCAGATTTAGTAGGCATTTGCCTTCTAAGAATTAGTCCTTTCCAGTCTCTTCCAGGACGTCTCAGCCAAAACCCAGGAACAGCAGACCACCTAGGCTCAAAGCACACACAGGTCTAAGCAGTGGGGGGCTCCCACTTCCAAAGCTGGAAGTAGTAAGATACCACCCTATGGAAAGATGTCACAGTGGTTTAACCTTAAACCTTCTAAGTCCTGCTCAACTGCCTGCTCCCTTAGGGGGAAAGATTGCCCTACATGCAAAAAAACTGTGAACTCATTACCCAGGACAAATGGGTGTTAAATATAGTCTTCCAAGGATACAGATTCCACTTCGACTTTTTACCAACCCCAAACGGTTGGCAAAACCTACCCCCAAATCAGTGGGCATCAGCACAACAGCAGGTTCTCTCTCTTCTAAGTATCAGGGCTATTCAGCCTGTCCCAGCAGAAGAAAGGGGACAAGGTTTTTACTCAAGAATCTTCCTGGTACCCAGAAAAGACAGCTCCTGGCATCCTATCCTGGACCTCTCTATTCTAACACCTTTTTGGTAATCCCAAAATTCAAAATGCCAACACTTCAACAGCTGCTTCCTATGCTAGGCAAAGATGCATGGTTAGCAACCTTAGACTTAAAAGGAAGCTTTCCTGCACATTCCAATAAGGGAATCTTGCAGAAAATAACTACGCTTCAGAGCAGGCTCCATGCACTATCAGTTCTCTGCACTTCCCTTTGGCTTATCTACCGCGCTCAGGGTATTCCCAAAGTGTCTAGCTCCAGCCATTGCATTTTGCAGACAGAGAAACATTCAGATATACCAATACCTGGACAATCGTCTAATTCAGGCAGAAAGCCAGGACATCCTATTAAAACATCTGGCATTTGTAAAGAAACTTCTAATCTCACTGAGGTACACCATAAACGAAAATAAGTCTCATCTAGTACCCTGCCAACAAATTGTATTCCTGGGAGCAAGCCTGAACACAACTTCCCAGATGGCTTTCCTCTCGACAGAGAAACAAGTTTATTTGACAGCTTACTTCAGACTACTGGCCACAAAGACCCAGCTGTCTGCAAGGAAAATCCTGCAAGCCCTGGGGTTCCATGGCCTCTTGCATTCTACCAGTTCCATATGCAAGACTGCATATGAAGAAACTACAATGGTATCTAAAAAGCCTATGGTGTTAACATTCTCAGGACCTGGAGGCAATGATTTCTATCATTCCTTGTATAAAGACAGAGTTCCTTTGGTGGGCAGAGGCCTGCCACCTAAACAAGGGGCTCCCTTTCAGTCTACCCCCTGCCGCCCAAACCCTGACTACAGATGCATCAGACTATGCATGGGGGGCTCACATGGCAGGGCAGTGCATTCAGAGCAAATGGAACCTGAGTCAGATGCACCTGCATGTCAACCAAAAAGAAATGTTAGCTGTACAGAATTCCCTGACAGCTTTCAAAGATCACATCCTTCCAGGGCAATTATTGGTGAAGACAGACAACACCACAGTTATGTGGTACATAAGCAGGGGGGAACCCACTCTTACCCCCTCTGCAGAGTAGCCATGGCTCTGTGGAACACAGCCCTGAGCTACCAAATGCACCTGCATGCTCAATTCTTGCCAAGCAAGCTAAATTCACTGGCAGGCGACTTAAGCAGAAATCTCATGGACCCCCACAAATGGAAACTGTAACCAAAGATATTCAACATCTTGAGGAAAAAATGGGGGACTCCAGAGATAGACCTGTTTGCCTCCCCTCAGAACTACCAATTGGACAAATTCTGCACAAAGACTCCCCACAGTCAAGCTTGGAAAGTGGATGCCTTGTCCTTTACCTGGGAAAGCCTCTCAGTTTTTGCCTTTCCCCCTCTGCCTCTCCTCTCGAAGGTTCTGCTAAAGATCAAACAGGACAAACCAATGAGAATACTGATTGCATCAGACTGGCCTCATAAGCACTGGTACCGTCTCTTGCGCAGTATGTTACTGCTGGATCCATGGCACGTACCTCAGACACCTTCCCTGCTGTCCCAGCAGGCAGGCCAGATTTTGCACCCTCAGCTTCAAATCCTGAACCTTGCAGCCTGGCTAATTCCTTGAGCTCTCCAATAGCATTCCTCAGTAAGCAGGTGCTAGATGTCATTCTGGAAGCAAGGAGACCTGTTACTAGAAAATCCTATGCTGAAAAGTGGAGAAGATACTGTTCCTGGAGCCAGTCTCAGAGGAAGGCCACTATGGTGCCCAGCTTACCTCATATCCTTCAGTACCTAACAGAAATGCTCCACAAGGGCCTATCCTTCTTGTCTATCAAAATTCATGCCTCTGCCATCTCAGCACATTATAATACTGAACCACCCCTCTTCTCTCACCCACTGTTAAAGCAATTCTTCAGAGGGGCTAAAAATTTAAGACCCCTCAAGCGAGCCCCTACACCAGCCTGGGATCTTAACTTTGTACTGGAAAAGCTAACTCTCCCTCCATTTGAACCAGCTGCAACTACAGAGTTGGAATTCCTGTCTTGGAAAACAGCCTTCCTTCTAGTCATCACGTCAGCTAAAAGAGTGTCTGAATTACAGGCCCTTATGGCAGTGGAGCCCTTCATTATCTTCCATGCAGAGTTTCCCTCAGGACCAATCCCTCCTTTATGCCCAAGGTGGTGTGTCCAGTGTAGCTCTAAATCAGTCCATTGATTTTCCTACTTTTTTCCCGAATCCACAAACAAAGGAGAGAGAATACTGCACTCTTTGGATGTACACAGACAACTTAGATTTTATTTGGACAGGACTAAGCCTCAGAAAATCTGAACAGCTGCTAGTTGGATTTGCTGCAGGGGCAGAGGGGAAGGCCATTTCAAAGCAAACCATTTCTAAATGGATAGCTCATTGCATTCATTTCTGCTACAAGCACCATGGAAAACCTACCCCACAGGGGATTAGATCACATTCCACCAGGGCTGCATCCACCTCTACAGCCTTTCTCAGAGGAGTCCCTACCAGGGACATCCTAGAAGCTGCTACCTGGAGCTCTGTACATACCTTCACCAAGCATTACCACATGCCTATTTTTTCTAAATCCAGAGTTGGTTTTGCCACTGCAGTCTTGCAGGGCTTAATAGCTGGTCCTAATGCTCTCTAACTGCCTACTCCCTTCCTTTAGCTTTGGGAATCAACCCAAATGTAAAGCCTGCAACAGTGAAACATGAAGAACAGTTGTGTACACTTACCATAAATGTAGATGTTCGAGTGTATTCACTGTTGCAGTCCTGGTTACCCTCCCTACAGCCCCCTGACTTCTCTTGGCTCTACCTTTCCTTCTTGTTTGGTGTATTTAAGCTTTCTGGTGTATTTGCTTTTTGATGGAGGTGTAACATAACATCTAATTGCTTCCCTTTGTGGGGTCACCTGACATCTGGGGCAATAAAAACTGATGTAATGGCGTCAGCTGCATGTTTTATATCCCTGATGACCTGACGTCATGGAATAAGAGACAGTATCCGATGCAGGAATCCAAGACTCTGGTATTCAGGCCGGCTCAGGGCTACCTGCAGGCAGATAACCCAAATGTAATGACTGCAACAGTGAATACACTCTAACATATACATGTATGGCAAGTGTACACAACTGTACTCTCCAATGTAGACATTCTTAGGGTCAGTTAATTTGGGCTTCCAGTACTTGTCATGTCAGCCACACAGTGTCCTTTGAGGTAGCTGTTTCTCCATCCCTACACCTTTGGCCATGATCACTGTGGATGCTGTGCTCATGGCATGGGGCGCTTCAGTGGCAGGACAGACCTAGGGGCATGGCCCTACCAGAAATAACTTTCACCCATTTTGGTTTGGTGAATGAGTGCAATATTAACCCTGCAGGTACTTCAGGACATCCTTCCTTCTGGAACACCTGGCTTTTCATTTCCAACTTTATGTCCATGGTGTGATTCCTCAACAAACACAACAAGGCAATGTCTTACCCATTGTGTCAGTAATCATTGAAAGTGTTCAACCTCAACCTGCCATTATTTGGTTGCTACTTCTGTTTCCAGGTTAGCCAGTTCTGTTGTAGATGTACTCAGTGGTCTTTTGATGCACTTTGAAAGGACGTTTAATTTGACCATTGCCATGATACTGCTCTTAAAATGGATATTGCCAGTGCACACTGTTTGCATTTCTATCATATGACTAATGTATGAGGCTTTTCTCTGCCAACTCTTTACCTGATCATCAGAGCAAGGATCTGTTAGTCCCAAGACTGGCCTTCAAGATTTCTTTTTG
Source organism: Protopterus annectens (assembly GCF_019279795.1). Classification (NCBI taxonomy): domain Eukaryota; kingdom Metazoa; phylum Chordata; order Ceratodontiformes; family Protopteridae; genus Protopterus; species Protopterus annectens. The sequence continues at coordinate 64,450,106 of NC_056727.1, read as the reverse complement.
ATTTTTTTCTATTTTTTTCTAAGGATTAATTTTATACAGTAGATCAGGTTGGACCAGTCATTTTGGTTGCTTCGTAATGGCCAGAGTGTAGTTCCTTCTGTTACAGAGGGTTCAGGTGGAACTTCCTTGGAGGCTGCCCCATAAGGAAGAATCTGATACTCAGAACTTGTCAGAGATTTGGGATGCATGGCTAGGCTTAAAAAGGCCCTTGTTGTCGTTAGCCTAGTAAACACTGATGAACCTTGTCTTTCAGGCAAGGAGTGTTCAAACCTTTGTGATCTCAGCTTATCAGCTTAGCTACTCCACTTCCAGTCGTAGCCAGTAACCCCTTGTTTTTAAACATGGTGGTGGATATTCAGCCTTTGCTCAAATGCCCTTCACCTAGAAGTATCAGGGTAAATGAATTAGACTCTCATTTTCAGCTACAGAACATAAAACTGAGTCTTTTTTGGCTTCTTCCCCTAAGCTTTGTCAGTATGTTTAAAAAATACAGAAGAACATACTGCTGCATATGAACCATATTTTGTTTTGGTGAAACTTACTGTTCCTCCCTTTAAACTATCATCCAGTGCTATGTTGAAATTTGTGACATGGAAAACCATTTCCTTAATGGCCACAACTTCTACCAACAAAAATGTCTGAATTTCAAGCCCTGTGAGTTCAGCATCCATGCCTTGTTTTAATGAATTTCTTGAAGGACTAATCTATCTTGTATGACCAAAGCTGCTACTCAGTTAAACCAGTTAGTACATTGAGCTTCTGTTTTTTTTGTTGTTTTTTTTTTTTTTTTTTGTTGTTGAGTATTCCATTAAGTGTGAATTGTTGTTGCATTTGATGGATGACCTGAGGCAGTTTAGGTAATACGTGGACAGAACTAAGGACATTAAAAGGATAATACTGTTTGTTTCTTTTGCCTCACAGATGTTGGAAAACGAGGTGACAAAGTTCTGTTTGGCTTATTGGTGAAATAGTTTTGTGTCTTTGATTACAGTAAATATGGTAAAAGATTTTCCAGTGTTCCCCAAGGTTCACTTCACAAGAGCTGTGGCTACTTTAGTGACATTCTTTCATTGGGTATATTTGGATGACATTTCACAGTTGCTGCTTGTTGATGTGTACACATTTTTGTGAGAAATTAAAAGATGGATTTTGTCTGCAGGTCTGGGGCCTTATTTAGGGCAGTAGTAGTCAGTGGTATATTCCATAACCAGACACTTAGGATTAGCTAAGGACTTTGTCCTGAAGGCTGCTAAAGACTTAATTCTCCATAGGCAAGATCAAATTTATGTGCTTATTGTAACATTACATCTGCTTGAAGAATCCAGTCTTCATTATCATCCCTCCTTCTGTCCTATGTTTAGGTAGGGGAAGGTTTGCTGGCTATATGCATAACTAGCTTGGTTAACAGCTGGAAAGTGAAAGAGAGAGCAAAGGGTATCATGAAAAGGGGGAGGTGGAAAAGTAGCCTGGGACAGTTGTATCCACTGTACTGGATATGCTTTGTACAATAGTTCCTGCAGGGTAACGTAGATTCAGTTGTTCAAGCATAGGTCATAGGGTTTATGTATGCTTTTTCTCTATTATATATACAAGTTCCATTTCTTGGCGTAGGTGCTTTATATTTAAAAGAAGGGCTACATTGACCCTCCTTCCTTAAAAGGGACATCTTACCTTTTCCTGCAGCATCATTTGTCAGGCTGTGACCCTAAGCTTTTCAAAACTGTAGACCTCTTTGCAGCCGTAACCCATTCAGTGCCTAGACCTTACTGGGACTTGAGACTTGATATCTGGATTGTTAAATTAAAGCGTTCTTTATCCTCTGTTGAGCATTTTAAACTCCTCTAATATATGTCAGCCTGGAATGATATGGTAGAAAAAACCTCTCTCTTTAATTTGAAAACCACTCATGGCACGTACATAATTTATTAAATATTTAGTAATATATTTATAACTGAATGTATAAGTGCAAAGGATGTTTCTTAAACTGATCTTTTATTCTGTGTTACACTTGTTTGGCAAAGGAGAGGGAGAGGTGGAAGAAAAAGACTTTGTGTGTAGCCAGGGATGGCTTACACTTGTCATACCAGGGGTTCTGCATTTTGGATAAAGCCTTTGCTGTTCACATATGGGAGTTTTTTTTAAGCCCAGTTTCCCTTCCGAACATTCCTACATAGTAAACTCAAACTCTGATTTAGACAACATAATGGTGGCATTGCTGAATGCTAGAAGTCTAAATTGACAGATGCCAAACCTTGAGGCCCTCCTGCAACTCGAATATGTTCACATTGATGTAGTCACTGAGACATGGTTTCAGTGCAACAACAGCATTGTGTACAAGTGGTTAGCATCTATCATGCCTTCAGGACCTTGGTTAGCTTTGTGTGTGGGCGGAAGGTATCTGTATTTGTCAAACATGCCATATGCCACAATGTCGCATCAAATTCAGAATTTCATAGACTGTATTAGTACTGATACACTTTTTTGAGTATATCCACTAGAGGCTATACTATCCTTTTTTAAACACCTTTAGGTGGTGGTGGTGCGGTAGCGTTGTCGTCTCACAGTAAAACGTCTGGTTCGACTCTCAGCTAGAGCGTCTTCTGTGTGGAGACATGCATGAATGGGCGTACCTTCGTTGAAGGTTGTGCATCAGGGCCGGCAACTTGGCACGTAAAAATCTACTGCCAATCATTAGCGGACCGGAGTTCCGCTGTGGCGACCCCTAACCGGGAAAAGCCGAAAGACACAACAACAACATTAATTTCACATATTACACAGTGGAATGGATACACATACAGTTATAAAAAAAGCAAACAAATCATTAACCATTACATAGATTTTTCGTTCCATGCAGTATACACATATGGTTTATTTGTTAACAAATTTTTATTCACTCTAACATTATTTACATTGCTCAAATCCTGCCTTTCTTGCACACCTTTTCCTGAACATTATTTTGCATGCATTGTTCCCAGAGATTGGATTTTTTTCTATGTAGTTTGCTCCTTCCCTTTTCTAAAAATCTCATCTCCAATTATGTTATCCCCTTTACAGCATTAAATAATTATGATACAGTTGATGTAGCTTTTGATTTCCACAGTCAAGTAATTGCTTTTTGGCAACCATTAGCATTAAAGTTAGTAGGAACTAAATATGTCTAGGCAATTCATTTTTTATAAAAATAATCATTTCCATAGTTACAGTAATTTTCTCCCCAGCATTTCTGACAAAGTACCTTCTAGAGAATTTTTAAAATATACCAACTCATTACATTATCCAAAAGCATGTCCCCAAATACCCCCTCTCTTTCCCATCAGATCTCCAGCAATTGCTGTGTACCTGTGAAAAAATTATCTGAAGTCAGCTTGAGGTGTAACAGTACCCATGCAAAAACTTCCTTGCAAAAATTGTAAACTTTTTAGATTTTGTTGCATACTTAGGAGACATGCAATATCCTGTCAGTGTCCCTTTTGTATACTATCTTTCTATTCTTTTTTCCCCATATTTTATAACCTTTTCTGATTGATTGTTATAGTTATCATGCATTATTTTATATGCCCTACCAATTATCCCTTTTTAAACTACAGCTTCTGTTCTGGACTCAATTATGAACTCAACTAGAGATGGTCTTTTCATTTATCCCTTTCCCTTGGCCTTTACAGTGTTATTAATATTTGGTAGGGAAGGCAGTCTACGACCAGCAGTCCATACTTCTACTTGGCCTTATCCCACTCTATGACTTGCTTCCTAATTGTTTGCTCCCCTTGCCTTGGTTCTTTTGCATATTTTCTCCAAAAAATCCAGCTTCCTCTTTCCTGTTTTCTATTCCCCTGTTTGTAGTCATCCCTGTTGGTGAAATCTCCTTTCGCCATTTCTGTTTTACCTTAGTTGTCAAAATACCTTATGCAGCCTTTTAAATACAATATTTTGTATGGTTGCTATTGTTTTCATCAAGGACCTGCATCCAAAATCCTACTCTCTCCTTATTTCATGACCCCTCCCCCCTTTCAACACTATTTCTTTCCACCTTGATTTACAGTTTTCTGCTTGTGTTATATATCTGAGCCTTAATTGTGTAGCTGTAAAGTATCCCTTTAAATCTGATAATCCTAAACTACCTGGCTCTGTGAGGATAAACAGTATATTCCTCTTTACTCTTTCCCTCCCACATAATTTTTTTTCAGCAGTTTATTTGTGATCCATAACTTCTTCTCTGGTTGATAAAAATATGTCTGTGTATTATATTAAAAGGACTAGAAACATTTTCATTGCCTGTAACGTACCATGCATATCCATAGTTAAGAGCTTCCAGCTTCTCAATATCAATATTATCTTTTGTTTAGTTTCTTCCAACATATGCTTAACTGCCATAATAAAATACTTTTTAATCAAAATAACTAATTGCTCGATCTTATCATGTCCCCTTAAGTGTGGATATTTCTGAACCACTTTAGCCTTTGTTTATCTTTACTTTATAACCTGAAAAAAATTTAAACTGTCCCAAAACGTTCTATAACACTGAAATATTTTTTATGGATTTATCAAGTCAAAATAATATCATCTGCAAATGAAGCATTTTTTTCCTGAGTGCAATACTAGCTGTACACTTGAATTCTTGAGTCCCTTATTTGTTTACCAATGGTTGTAAGTATAAGGCAATGGAAGGGGAAGGAAGACACCCATGCCTAGTTCCTCTGTTCAAACCCAGCTTTGTCAGATAGGAACCCTTCTACCACGATTCTTGTCTCTGACCCTGTAAGTGTCTACATAATTAACTCTATTATTCTATCAGGAAACGCAAATGCTGCCATTGCTCAGTTCATAAAATCCAGCAGTCTCTATTGAATGCCTTCTCTTCACCATGATCTACCCACAGTAGTGGGGTCTTCTTGCACTTTGTTTCTCTCTGGAGCTTCATCTTTCTGTTTATGTTGTCAATTTTGTTTCCCCTCCACAAAACCACATTGATGCATACCTGCCAGTTTCAGCAACACCTTAGCTAATCATGGTTCAGAATTGAAATTGGTCTATGAGAAGTTGGGTTTAAAGGGTCTTCGCCCTTTTTGTGTAGTACATAAGCATAGCTTTCTTCCAAGATGCTGGTACTGTCTCTTACTTTAAAATATTTTTAAACACAACCTTCCAGATATTTAATGTTTTTTTCCCTTTTACCTTCCAAACTTCCGCAGCAGTACCTTATGTTCCTGGAGACTTCCCTGTTGCTTGATTATCTGCAGCAGCTGGAAAGGCCACAGAAATACCTCACAAAGAGGATTACTGGCCTCAAACAAATGCCCTATACTGACTGCCTCAAAAAACTCCAGCTTTACTCTGTAGCATATCGCCTACTCCGAGGTGATCTCTGCCTAACATATAAAGCTATGTCATATCCAGAGCTGTTGGACATGCTACACCTAAAGAAATCCCAATCCCTCCAAGTTACACTCTCTAGGGACCTAAACCTTGTCACCACAATAAACAGGACACGCTGGAGGGATAGATACCTGTCCCAGAGACTTCCTATACTCTAGAACAAGCTACCCATCTATGTCAAGCAAAGTTCTTTATTAGCACTCTTCAAGAAAAATCTTGATGAGTGGATGGGAAATAGGAAATACACCCCGAGGATCACTTCTGTGTCTCTGCTGGACAGTGGCACAGGAAAATAACTTTCTTGGGTGACGTAAGCTATGGTACCTTGCTGGCTAGGCTTACGTAGGCCCTTGGGGCCGATAGCCTTGTACCTACCTATGAACCATACATCACCATTTTTATCTCATTTCCTCCTAATCTTAATTATTAATTTTTGAACCTCATCTTTCTCTAACTTTAGCATATTTAAGTCTTCTACAAATATTTCCATTTGTATCTTTTCTTGAGTTTTCTGTTTCGCTGCTGTACAGAAAATTTCATAGAATTTGGCTAGGAATAATAAAAACCGCAATAACAACACTCTATCCTCAGCCCTCTTTATTGATCTCTCCAAAGCCTTCGACATGGTTAACCACAAACTTCTCATTAACACACTGAAAAACCTGTCCCTTGATACTCTTTCTATACAATGGTTTGAATCCTACTTAAGCAATAGGCAACAAGCAGTCATGTGGGAGAACAACCTATCTCCCCATCTCCCTAGGTGTCCCCCAAGGTTCTATACTTGGACCACTTCTATTCTCTGTCTTTATCAATGACCTGTACACTGTTATTCCTCAGGCCTCCTTAATACAATATGCTGATGACTCCACATTAATCTGCACAGCCCCAAATCCAGCAGACCTACAATCCCTTACCCAAAAAGTGTTTAACACAGTTGAGGATTGGCTACAACATCAATGTCTTATCCTAAATCCTAAAAAAACCAAACTTCTACTTTTTACTCCCACCCATAGACACACACCTCTAAACTTTACTGTCACTTCTAACAATGGAACTATTATATCCCCTGACTCTAACACAAAACTCCTAGGGGTACTAATTGACAATAACCTTAACTTTGAGGCCCACATAAACAATACCATAAAATCAGTTAACAAAAAACTAGGCTCACTATATAGAATCAAATCCTTTCTTACCCCACTAGCTAAATCTACTATTGCCCAGACCCACTTAATCTCTACCCTCCTCTATGCCTCCCTATTTATACTAACCTCTCAAAACCAATATGAACAAACTAGTAGTCTCCTACAACAATATTGCAAGATTTGCAACTGGCTCTACATTTAGGACCCACCACTGTATTAATTATAAAAATCTTGGATGGCTAGAGTTACCCAACCTACTTCTACTTAATCAATTAATAATTGCCTATAAAATCCTGTATCAGCCTAGTAACACACCGATTCTTACCAACCTTATCACTCCCTACAGTAACCTTAATACCCTGCGCTCAGCTACTAAAATACTAGTACTAACACACAAAGCCAACAACAAGGCAGGGGACTCTCTATTCTCTAACACCGTTAGTAAATCCTGGAACTCTCTTCCCAGCGACCTAACCTCACTACCATCACTTACGCAATTCAAAATCAGGCTTAAATCCTACCTTAAAACACATTGGCTATGCACCTGTCTTAACCCAGACTAACAACTCTTGTCTTCTCACTAAATCTCTAAATCTTAATGTCTGTATAATGTACCTGCATACTTGAATCCAGAAGCATAACTTGTCTTTTAACTAATCTGGACTATCTCTTATATCTTAATATCTCTCTTATGTCACTCTAGTATCTTATGTTAACACACTTCTTTCTAGCATGTTCCTGTACTGTACTTATTTACTTACCTGTTACCCAACTATTTATTTCAATATGTTCTTTTTTGCATAATATAGCTAAATTGTATATAGTACTTCTATTTGTTAAACTGTGAATGTATTTACTGTTTTTATTTGATTAACGTCATACTTTGTTTTGTACTCTCGAGGAGCTTTTCTCCCCGGGCCTCTGCTGAAAATGGATATGTATCCAGCTGGACTAGCCCGGTCAACAAATGTAAAATAAAATAAATAATAATAATAAATAATAAATAAATTTATAAAACGTTTCTAGTACCTCTGTAGGGTCTCTGGTTACTTTTCTAGTCGTCAGGCTCCCTACATTTGGCAACACCCCTTTCTGTTTTCCATTGCCTGAGTGATTATGCTAAGAGGCTGAGCCATTATGCTAATAGGCTTTTTTGCTCTGGGGTTGTTATAAAAAATGCATGCTTAATAGCAACCTCTCTAAGCCCTACATCTGCAATACTCTAACCTTTGATAATCCTTCTAAATAATTTGTATTCTTTCCCAGATCTCATTGTATCTCATTTCTACCATGTTTTTAAACTCCATTTTTATTTTGCTCTACTTCTCAGCTATCCCTTCTGAAGACATTGGTTATCTTCCCTATATCAGGTAAATGGATTGTCGACACTGCAGTGTAGCATAAGGGAAGTGCTGTACTCCTTAGTGTGTGTCATCCTTTGGATTAAACGTTAAACTGAGATCCAAGTTGGTGTAGCTCAGGTGGATGGAAGAGATTCTGCAGCACCTATCAAAAAGATTAGGTGAAATTCCTTGATCCTCTGGCCAAATTTCCCCTAGTAGTGTAAATAGCACCTCAGGTTTCCTATGAAGAGAGGCCACTAGCCTAGTTGGAATAACAGCAAAAGACAAAAATATGTGGGACTAACCTGATCAACAAAAGATAAATAAATTAATAAGCAAACAAACAAACCTTTGAATCATTTCCACCACTGATTCTTTAAATTCCCCTCTTTTTACAGAGCCAGATCCAGTACAAGGTGATCTAGGAAGGGGGTACTGCCACAACATTTTATTTTAATTAAACAATTTAAACAAAAATTTGCATTTCTTCTTTAAGAATGCATTCTACATCTCTGAGTGCATCTTTAGTATGACATACAGCAACACATGGGATTTGACTTCTCAAACATGCATTGGAACTTCCTGTTTGGGCTACTGTTTGATGCTTAAACACAAACGTACTTTGGAACTTTTCCATGAACATTTCTCAAACATGTGTTGGAATTTTCATGAGCTTGGAACTGCTGCTTTGTCACCATCCTCTTAGGATGCACATAGGTCTTGCTGCCATAGACCAAGATAAGCGTTCATTGTGTGTGTGTGTGTCTGTCTGTGTCTGTGTTTGTGTGTAATGCCATAGTTAGGGGTGGTAAGTTAGTTAATAGCTTAGGCTCAAACCCTGTAGCGTGGCTACAAGAGACAAGGGCCTTAATCCTTTACACCAACTACCAGACTGCTCACTTAATCATGAGAGTTGATTGAAATGTTCTGAAGTGGGTAATTTTATCTTTTATTATAAGTTCATAGGTAGGTACTAGGCTATTTGCCCGAGGGCATTTATAAGCCTAGCCAGAGTGTGTCAGCTTTCGCCGCCCCATTGATTAATTAACTGAGCCTTTGTCAAGAAGAGCCAATGAAGTGATCCCAGGGGTGTATTTTCAGTTACCTATCCACTCGTCAAGGTTTCTCTTGAAGAGTGTTAGTGAGTGGCTCTGCCTAATGTAGTTAGGAGTTTTGTTCCAAAGCATGGGGAGTCTCTGTGACAGGAATCTATCCCTCCAGCATGTTCTATTTATTGTTGTGGCAAGGTTTAGCTCACTAGAGCGAGTGGCTCGCAGTGACTTGGATTTCTTTAGATGGAGCATGTCCATCAACTCTGAGTTGGACATGGCTTTGTAAGTCAGGCAGAGTTCACCTCTGAGTAAGCAATATGCCACTGAGTACAGCCGGAGTTTTTCCATTCGGGCTGCATAGGACATATGTTTGAGGCCAGGAATCCTCTTTGTGAGGTACTTTTGTGGTCTTTCCAGCTGTTGCAAGTGTCTTGTGAGGTACATCCCAAATGGGGCATTGTACTATATGATGGGTCTGATGAGTGACAAGTAGAGGGGCACTATAACGTCTTTATTTCTAGATGCGAACCCTTTAGTAATTAGATGGGCTACATAGAAGGATTTCCTAACTACTTTGGCAATATGATTGTCAAAGGAGAGATTACTATCTACCTGGGTCCCCAGATCTCTTATTACCTCTTCTGTATTAAGGGGGCTGCCACCTGTGTGGTAATTCATGGGTGTTTTGTTTTTCCCAAATGGGATGACTATGCATTTTTTGGCATTTAGCTTGTGACCATGACTTTGACACCAGGTGTCCGTCTCAGTAAGGCCATTTTGAGAATGTCCGTGTCAGCCAGAGAGTTAATTATGGCTCCCAGTTTGCAGTCATCGGCGAACTTGGTTAGCCATAGTCCTCCTTTGTTTGCCTGTACTTCTGAGAAGTATATGCCAAACAGTAGGGGTCCCAGGACTGAGTCTTGTGGGACACCACTTGTGACTGGTTTAGAGTCGGACCTGGAGCCTGCTATTCTTACCATGTGAGTTCTGTCTGTAAGCCAGTTGGCAACCCATCTCGTGACATAGGGGTTTATGTTCAGGTTGGTGAGTTTTTCTACAATTCCTGAGTGGGGAATGGTGTCAAAAGCCTTGGCGAGGTCAAGGTAGGCTGTGTGAACCACCTTCCCCTCATCTATGATCTTGGTGACTGTCTCGAAGAAGTCAACCAGGTTTCGTAGGCATGATCTGCCCTTAACAAAGCCGAACTGGGTCGGTTCAAGTGTTGGGAGGTTCCCAATGTCTTTGTTAATGAGTTCCATGATGATGTGCTCCATAGCCTTGCAGACCAGGCTAGTCAGGCTTATGGGCGATAATTACCAGGGTCAGTTGTGGCCCCTCCTTTGTGGAGCGGAATAACCGTTGCTGTGTGCCAATCTTTGGGCATGTAGCCTGTGGAGAGGCTGAGGTTGAACAGTGTGTTTAGGTGGGGGGTTAGTTCATTTTGTAGTTTGTGCAAGACGCAGCCTGGGACACCATCTGGCCCCATTGACGCTGTGCTTTTGGCTTTTGAAAGGGCTGTTTTCACCTGTGCGTCTGTGATTTCCGGGACACTACACTTTTCTGGTATTGTTGTGGGCCCTTTTGGGGGTGAGAGGGGGGTGAAGTTTGCACTGAATCTATCTGCCAGGACGTTGGCAATATCAGTAGGTTCAGTATATTTTGTGCTATTTTGCACTAGCTCAGAGCATATCTGTGAGCTGCCACTTAGATTCTTGACATAGCTAAAGAAGGCTTTGTGGTTATCTTCTGAATAATTGGCTATTTTTCTTTCGAAGTTAGCCTTGGATGATTTTATGAGGGACCTTAGTTTCTTACTGATACTGATCAGGGATGTCTTTCCTTCTTGGGATTTGCTTTTTTTCTGAACTAGTTTCATCCTCCTATTGTATAGCCTGTTTATGGCAGGGGTCCATCAGACTGGTTTCCTTCTCATAGGGGAGTGAGTCTTGGTTTTGCTAGGGATGGCACGATCCATGCACCCTTGTAGATGCTCATAGAGTGCATTTGTAAAGGTTCCTGCATCTTGGACACTGTTATCCTTTAGCGTGGGGGCTGTGAAACTTACCACCTCTGTCTTAAGTAAGGTGAGGTTTGCTATAGAAAAGTTTTTCACTGTGGTTTCCTTGGTTGGGGGTGGTGGTGTGGTTTGGACATCCAGAGTGATTAGTTTATGGTCTGATCTAACCAGTGACGGGTTGACCTCCGGTGCGGAACACCTTTCGCCCATGTTGGTGATGACCAGGTCCAATATGTTTTCACCTCTGGTAGGGGAGTTTACCAGCTGATCCAGGGCATTTGAGTTGATAAATTTCAGGAAGCGCTAGACCTGGGAGTTTGTACTTGAGTAGTTTTTCCAGTTAACGGTAAGGTAATTGAAATCGCCCAGTATCAGGGTGTTCGGTAGGACCATCATGTTTTCCAGTGTCTCCAGAATGGTGGAGTGGTGGTTCTGGGTCATGGAGGATGATCTGTAGCAGGACACAATTTGCATTGCAGATTTGCCCGATGTTAGTTGCATATGGATGATCTCAGAGGTACCATGCTGCACCACTAACCTGGAGGTGTAGGTATCCTTGATGAATATGGATACACCCCCTCCTTTTGTGTTTTGGTCCATGTTTTGTGGCCAAAATTTGTGGTATGAGTTGTAGTCCGGTAGTGCTGGGCTGCTCTCTGGAGTCTTGAACCAGGTTTCAGTTACTGCACAGATGTCGACGTTCTCCATACTGAGGAGTGCTTCGAGCGCGTGCAGTTTGAGATTTAAACTCCTAGCGTTGAGTAGCATAACCCTCATTTTTTTATTTGTGTTGTTTATGGAGGTGGGTTTGACTTTTGAGCCTTGCCTAAAAAAGGCACTATGGGGGGCAGCAAGAGCCTTGGCCAGTATTTGAAAGCCTAGGGGTAACAGGTGCAAGTTGTCTCTTGCGAAGCAACGAGGCTTGTCAAGCATGTCGTCCCAGGCTGACAGACACTGGATCACCTTTGAATGACACCAAAAGCTTAGCCAATTGTTGAAATTGATCATTTTTTCTTTATACTGCGGTATCATTCTTGGTGAGGGCAGGATGCTAATCAGGGTCAGGGTCATACCCGCTTGGGCTACATGATCAGAGAGCTCTTCCATGTCTCTTTTTATGTAGTCCAGGGAGGTGCGTCTTAGGTCATTCACACCAACATGAACAATGACAGAGTCATATTTGTACTTGTTCTGGAGTGACTTGAGTGCTTGTGTTATGTGGCGGATTCTGGCTCCTGACAAGCAGCTAACTGTAACCTTCTCCTTGTCCAGCCTAGTGAGTGGGACGTCAGTGTGCCTGACTATAGAGTCGCCTATTACTAGTGTGTTAGGTATGTTATTTCGCCTTAAGGGCTGTAATTGTGCAGCAAACTGACTTGTGTTTTATGTGTTATCTGGTTTGTGATGGGAGATGCAGGTTTTTTGGGTGTCTGCTTTGGAGGTCTCTGGTGCTTTTGCAGGTTTTTATTTAGAGCCTCCGAGTATGATTTTTTGTATTTGTGTGTATTTTTTGCCAGTGCTAGTTTAGTATGTCTGTGTGAGGCTGGAGGTGTGGTGCAAGTGTTAACCTTCTCCTCATGACTGCCTGTTCTAGTCTTAGGTAGAGAGAGCTTAGCCTCCAGTTTAGCTATATAATTGCATCTCTCGCATATGTTAATGTTTTGTGGTAGGAGGACAGGGTTGACTGTGTACATGAGGCAGTTGTAACATTGCCTCAGGATACCCAGGTTCACTAGCGAGACTGGAGAGTATACCTGAAATTGCCCTTTGGTCATGCCTGAATAGTAGGGTGAGCTGCTTAGTAGCTTGGTAGTTGAGAGGTGAATAATGAATGTTGCCCTGCTGGGCAATCAAGTGTCAGGGTATATTAGTGCTTGCTATTAGGTCTGAGCAAGTGCTGGACTGTAGGATGCTTTTTAAGTGCTTAGGTTGAGAGTTAGACTACTTTCATGGGGAAAAAACTGAAGAGGAGACTTGGTGGAGCCAGGAATAATTTAGCCCTAGCTAACCAGCGCTGCCCGGACGTGCAAAACTGTGCAAAAGCGTTTTTTACAGAAGGGAAATGAGGTAGAAATTAGCCCAAAATGGCTTATAAACTACTAACTTCTGGGCTGAAACCACTCCTTCAGGGACAGATGGCTGCTCAAAGCTCTCTCTCTCACAGGTGAACAGAGAAACCTCCTTCTATCCAAGTACGGTATGGGCAACTCAGAATCTTGTAACACAGCCCTGAATTCAGCACTAGCCTGAAAACTGGACTATACTAGCTTAGAAAGGTGGGAAACAAGGAACATTTATTTTGAAAAAATAAGGCAAAAACAGTAAAAAATACACTTACAACAGCTTTAAACGACCACAAACAGTAAAAAATACACTTAAAACAGCTTTAGATGACTACAAGCAATCAGAAAAGGCTTTTAAATAAATTACCCAATTAACCAGTAAAAAAGTCTCAAAATTGAGCCCTGTTCCTGTAGTCTTCAAACAGAAGTTCTAACTGCACACTCTTGCCACTGGGGTGCAGGGGAACCTTCTCCAAAAAAGAAGGCCTGGATTAGTGCTCAAGTTATACAAACAAAGCTAGATTCAGCAGGCCTGAATCTAGTTTATGCGACAGCAAACAAGGCACACCAATTTTAGTAAGAACCAGTTCAAATATGCAGGCATTATAAGCCTCTAACCAGAAATTCCCAGCTCAGGAGGGCAGAGTCCAGACTCTCCTCCCACAAGAGTGCAGACCACAAACCTTAATGTAAACAGACTGGCCTGAAGCCCAAGTACTTAAACCAGAACTAATACACTTTTAGAATAATAGACACCGAGCCTTCAGTCAGCAGTTCCCAACTTAGAAGGATGTAAGCTACCTGTCCTGCCACAGCAGTGCAGACCACAAACCTTCTTAATGTAAAACAACTGGTCTGAAGCCCAAGTGTTTAAACCAAAAGGCTTAGAATGGTAGCTACACTTTAATCAAGTTACTACCAAGCAGTAATAAATACAACTGAATACTTTGAAGAAGGCTTGGATTAGTGCTCAATTATACAAACAAAGCCTGATTCAGCAGGCCTGGATCCAGTCCATGCTGCAGCAAACAAGGCACACCAATTTCAGTAAGAAACAGTTCAAATATGCAGGCACTATAAGCCTTTAACCAGAAATCCCCATCTCAAAAGGGGATTGGTTCATACATTTTGTTCCACGGCAGCTCATTGGTTCATAAATTTTGTTTCACTGCTTAAAGGAAAAAAAAATCTTCAAAACTACAAGGAATGTTGAGTTTTAGTGCATTTTCAAGGAAAGTGAGTTTCAGTGCATTTTCAAGGAATGTGAGCTTCAAGGGAAGAGAAGTTTACTGTTGCTCATGCTAAGTCTGTTTTCATTGTGCAACTGTTTTGTTTAGCAAATGGCTGTCAGTGTTTGTGATATAGAACGTAAAAGCAGTGGTAGCACAACAGGTAACTTACTTATCTTTGGTGCAGAAGGCTGTGGCATCTACTACAGTACTGGGTAGATGGATTGCTGATACTGCAGTGCACTTAAGAGGGGGAAGTTACAGTCCTGACTGTGCCCCATCTGTCTGTATTAATGGTAGGTAGTGTGAGATCTTTTATAACCACCTGAGCTATTGAAAAGAGTAGTGGGAAGTTTCCCAGTGCTCTGGCCAAATTTCCCCCAGTAGAATAAATACCACTAATGGTCTCCCTGAAAAGATGCTGCCAGCCTAGTGTGACTAACCTGGTCAACAAAGGATATTTAAATTAAAAGTTTTAAATTAAATCCATATCTCAGTCTTCATTTCAAAAGTAAAGAAGAAAATACTAATTGCCCAGGTGAAAGACAAGTAATGGGACACCAGGGTGGCTTCAGGGGAGGGGGCCATTGGGCCATTCCCCTGCCTAGGGCCCCATTTGACTATTATCCAGTTCTGTTTTAATAGGCAAGTTAGAAAGCAGCAGTATCATTTTTACTTGATTACCACACATCTTTATTTTATTGTTTAGTGATGCACAATCTGTAATAGTTATTGAATGTGTTTAAAAGGTTTCAGTTAAATACCCATTCCCCTGTGAAATTTGACTTCTGTCCAGTCTAACCCAACTGTTGTACCTTGGGAAGTGAAATGTATATTTTGTGTGCGTTTCTGCTAGTACTTTCACATCTTAAATCCCAGATATTCCTTCTAGGGCCCCTGATACATCCTCATTATTGCATATCATGTTCCAGTCCCCACTTATAAATAATAAACCCTGCTCAAAGCTAATTTCCTTTCCTAGAGGCTCCAGTATCCTTGATCTGGTCCTCACAAACCTAGCCCTTGCCTGTACCCCACCATACATCTCATTATCTTTGGTTAAGTCTGACCACAGATCAATCATTTTCTCTATCAGGCTAATGCTACCACCACACCACCAAAAGAGATCATCTTTAGGGACTTCTCCAGGACAAACATGCTTTAACTAATAGAAGACATATGCAAAATGTAGAGCAATTGCCCACAAATGGGCCCACTGAGAGGGCTACACATTACCTCTGACTTTTACCAGCACTTGATCAGCTGCATAGAACAAACAGGAACTGTCCATTATAAAAATAGCTGTAGATTTGAAATAAACGTCTCTGGAGGGATTTCATATTAATAAACAGGGTAACAGTAGAAAGAAAGTAATTGTAAGAAAATCCCATACTCCTACCTCAAGACCATACTGAAGCCTGCCAGCAAGAAATGTAAGAGCACTGTTTGAAAATATAAAATGACATACATGCTTAAGTTTGCTACAAACGCAAAGGAAATTCTTTACGTTGTTCAGTTATATCTAGAAATGTCCTGCATTGCACTGAATTCATCCATAACAGTAGATCTGATATAGTTAATCCTCGTTCATTCCTTACGCATGGGTATCTGTTCCAAGCTTGGAACCGAGTTGGCCATTTTCCAAGCTCACGTCAGCTTCAAACTCTCGAGCTAAACTCTTACCTACAATCCCCCTCTCCCTTTTACCTCCGATTTTGTTTGCCGTGTTGCCATTCGGTCCTGTCAAGCTACTTCTCTTGAGCTAAGTACAGTCAATTGTTGTTTAATTGCTTTACAGATTACTTTTCTGTCAGAAAAGCATATTTTATTGTCTCTTACCCTATCACATCTAGCGTTCATATTTTCTTCAGGTTTTTCTGCTTTTCTTTACTACTTTTACCATGAGGTATTCTCTCTTTACCATCGTTGCTAATCTTCTTCCCTTTTCTGTCTCATACCTTCGGGTACTCTCTTGTACCATTGCTGGTACCTTTTCTATTAATTAATTTGCTGTCATGGCAGATAAGAAAGGTAGTCCGGGATTTAAGCGGTGTTCTGATTGTGGACACAAACTGCCTACTTCTGATGCACACTCTTTGTGTGTTTATTGTTTGGGAGCTTCCCATTTGTCTGTTGACCCGCCCTGTACTATTTGTGACAACTTTTCTAATAGAACATTGTTGGAAAGGAAAAACAAGCTGATACTGAAGGGATGTCTAAAATCTCCCTTTTCAGAGGCTATTTCTGGGTCGGAGGTCTCAACCCCTCCTAGAGCCCATAAGAAAATGGATGTTCCTACTAAGGTTAAATCTTTGCCTTCGTCCCCGGCTGGGGACTCCTGCCAACCAAAACCTAAAAAGGCTAAAGTTTCAGCTCCGGAGGTTTCTCAGTCAGCCCCAGTGCTTTTGGTGCCTAGACCTTCGGCACCACTAGAGATTTCGGCTCCGTCTTCTCCTACAGCCTTCTATGTATCGGCACTGAGGGGCTCCTCGATTCAGACAATTGCCACTGTATCGGCACCGACCACGTCGGCTCAGAGATCTTCCTTGGAACCGATGCCTTTATTGTTGACTCCAGTTTTGTCGGTTCCAGCTTCGGCACCGATCCTTGTGTCAGTGCAGGCAATGACCTCGGCACCGATTACTTCTTCGGTGCAGACAACAGTAGTCCAGTCTCTCTCAGCACCGTTGTCCTCAGTGCGGTCAGATGAGATGGGTACCAATTCTGCCTCTTCTGTGGACAGACCTGTTTCTCCCTCAGTCTCCGTGAGATCCACTAGAAGCCACTTAGGGGAGGGGTGACCCCTGTCCTAGACACACACTCCTCTTCGGGTGGACCAGCCTTCCAACTGATGGAGAAGGCTTTCGCTGCTGCTGGCGATACCGGACTGTCTATACCTCTGCCCCCCTCTGGTACACTGGTTTCACAAGTCGCATCTAGTGGATACCGGATGCAAGGGCCGCAGGACATATTCCCTCAGGAATCCCCTTTTCTGTTGTCTTCTCCAGCTTCTCTCGCTGAGGAGGTCCACTGGAAAAGTTCATGTAAGAGGAAGCACATGGACTCCACAGAGGAGTCCCTCACCGAAGACACAGATTTCGATGAGGGGGAAGGATCCCCTCGGTCACCCTCTGAGATATCCTTTGGTGATATCCTCGAAATCCTGAAACAGAGAGGTGACTGGCAGTCCTCTAATCCGACCTCTGAGGAATCTGTGTTCCTTGACAAAATACAACAACCACGAATCCACCAAATATTCAAAAATACATCAGGGAGGAATATATTTTATAATCGTAATCATTCTGTGACTACATCTACACTAGAAAAGATATTTTTTGTATCTAGATGTTCAGGTTTCTCTAATATGGTTGAAAAAATTATTAGAGAATTGTGGCATGTTGTGTGCGATGACTTAACTGTTTGTTGTCTTTTCCTGAAGCACATTACCTTCTCTTATAATAGGTATTCCAATTTAAAAGAAATGTTAAATAGGAAACTTGAGCCTTTGACCAACACTAATGTTGGGATGTATTGTTGTGGTCGTTGTTTGGTTTGTGACAAGATAAAAAATATGCATGGGATGAAAATAAATGGGAGGAAATATTTGGCATTTGAAAGGTTTGATTGCATGTCATCAGGGGTAGTGTACATTTTGGGGTGTGATTGTATCACGCCGCTATGGTACATTGGCCAGACTACCAGGAAGGTTAAGGTGCGTATTTTGGGGGATATTAGGAGGGGAAATATGGATAGTCCAGTAGCCACTCATTTTATCAACATGCATAATGGTAACATTGAAGGTTTTGTATTTAGTGTACTAGCTAGACCTCATTTTTGTACAGGAAATTTTAAGACTGCATTAAATAGGTTAGAGCATAGAATGATTATGGGGTACCATACATTATTTCCCGTTGGGATGAATTTAGATAGTGGATGAAATTTGACATATGGGTGTGCTGGAATCTTTGAATCATAATGAAATTTGAGTGTATTTAATTATTTATTTATTTCTAAATGTGCATTTCAATGTTATATGTATTTATGAATATTTATTTAAATTTGTTTAGTAATAAGTAGCATTTTTGAAAAAGATTTATAATATTTGTAAGATTGAAAAATAACATGAATTATTATATCAGATTTTGAAAGGCACAAAATCCACTGGAGACACCACACGGAGATAGTCACTGGTATAGAAAGCTTCTTTATTTGGAACAGAAACACACAAGCGCTTTCACGTAGCTGTACTACGCTTCTTCAGGTGTAATAAAACATTGATTAGAACAGCTTTTTATACAAAAACTTTTGGCGCTCAAACTAACCAATTAAACACTGATTAAATAATTACTAACAATCAGTCTTGGCTTGTTTAAAGAAACAATGCTAAAAAACTTTTAAAAACAAGTTAAAAAAATTCCTTAAAAAAGTTTAAAGGCATGACAAGAATGGCAAAAATGCCTTAGGCAAACTGTACTGCATGAATAAAACAATAACGCCTATCAAGCTGACAGTACAAGCCTGCTGGCGTACCAAACTTACATCACTACAAGGCTATACAAGGTCATGGCCAAAACACAAAACATAAAACATAAAGCATAAAACAGAAAACAATGTTTTCTGAGTGAAAGTATACAGTATTTCAATTTACAAATACTTCTAAAATGTATTCACCAACTCATACTTGGAGTCGCTAACCGAACACATGCTAAACTCCTTAGTATATAGCCTCCGGTCGGCAAACAGACCCTGTGCATCAAATCACACCAAGTATGCAATATAATGTGGAAAGGATCTGCTGCACAAACAATACTGTTGAGTTGTGCATCCCATGCAGTAAATAACAGTCTAAAAATAAGAAACAGCAATTTGTTATTGCTATTAAAAAGTGCAAAACATACTCTTGCTTGTGCGATTAGTAACATGTTTACAAGCATCGCAACAACACAGTATCAAATAATACTAGCCTTAATCGCAGCTGCATCTGTGCCCTGAACTTGCCTCATATCTCAGATGGAAAACGCCATTACCATTCAGATAATCCCCAAGAAAGCAATCAATGCATAGCGATCACAAACAGGAAAATATCGCTATCACTATCCGGTCCAAGAAAATTCGCAAATGCAACCAAGACAACAATATCCAGTCCGAGAGTAAAAAGTGTCCTACTAGCAACAACAGCTAGCAGGCATAAAAGCACAATCTGGCAACCAACTACTGGCATACTGAAGTACAACTGTGTTAAGTCAACCCTGATGGAGGACTGCCCTATCAAGCATCATAAGCCTCCAAACCCATGATAAAAAACTGTCAGTGGGAAACTGAAGCGGAAAGTATAAAGAATATATATGGCAAAAATCAACAATCTAATTGCAGACAACTGCCCACTCACCTCTACTAGTGTCAGGCACTTAAATGTTTCAGCGAACTACCAGTGCGGTGGTTCAAACTGCTACTGTTTCACAAAAAAACAGACAGATGCAGAATCTGTCAAAAATCAGCACCCAAGCAGAGCTTAAAAATCCAAAGGACCTAACTAAGACTGAAAGTGAAAAATACTATGTGGAAGGATATGGGCAATAAAAGTAAAATGCGTGTAAAATAATAAAATGCTAAACTAAACTAGGACAGTTCTCTAATTCCTATATGATATCGGAATACGTTAAAGGATTGAAAAACTCAGCTGTAATGACATCCAGTCGTCCAATCTAAACCAAAGAGCGGACACACGCCAAAGACCAACGTACCATATGCACAATGGTGCTGATCGAAAAAAAACAGATAATAATGCATACATTGAATTAGATGTCTAATCAATCAGGATGTGAGACCAACATCAAAATCAGAGGACCACTCCTGGGTAAGACCAACATCAAAATCAGAGAACCACTCCTGGGTATATATAATGCCCAAAGTATCAGACCGCAATGTTCCCTTGTATCTTATATGAACCTTAACACTAGTGCACAGAAACTAAAAACTGAAAGCACACCAAAAAAATCAGTCTGGAGCAGACTGATAGTATACCTGTGAGGGCCTGGGGCGAGGCATAATAAATAAAGGATAGAGACAATAAACGGCTCTATAAAACCATGACTGGAAAGGGTGAGCCTGATGGAAAAACACATAAAAACAAAACTAGGGGAGATAAGCAATACTTGAACCATACATCAAAGCATATCTGCTTGTGTCACAACTTCCTATTGTTAAGGACAGGTTTAACTGAAACGTATTGATTAATGCCTGGGTGTAGATGCGCTTTTAAAGTAAAAATCCACTTAAGTTCCCTGACAGCCAGTTGATTCATGTTGTCTCCTTCCCTATTATTAACTGCCAACAGCTCCAGAACCATAAATTTGAAGCTATGTGCATTATATTCCAAGATGTGCTTAGCCAAAGCATTGCTTTCATTACCTTTCCTGATGTCGTAGCAATGATTGTAGACCCTATCACGAAGTCTTCTCTTCGTGAGGCCTACATAAAATGCTTGGCAAGAGTCACATATAGCCAGATAAATAAGATTAGTGCTATTACAGTCACTATGAAATCTGGGTGTAAACAAAAAGGAGCCGTCTGGATGTGAGAAACAGACATTCTTAGATATATGTGGACACATATGACAGTGTCCACATGGAAAAGTCCCATAAGGATCACTGAGATGGCTGTTTATCAGAGGGCTCTGCTCTAAGCATAAGGTTTGTTTTAAGTTGTGACATGTTTTGTAACTAAATCTTGGGTAGGCCCCCACGATTTTTCTAGTAAGCGGATCTGCAACCAAAACGTTCCAATTTCTGCTAATAATTTTATTATGTTCAACAACATCACTGGTATACTTAGTAACATAAGTGAGCCTATCAGAATACCAGTTGTTGTTGAATGCATGAAAAGAAGGACTATTCCTTACAGAGGCAGAACTATCTGTCCTATTGAATACTTTCATAATAACTTCCTGCTTACAATCAACTACTAACTTGGGGGGGTACCCACTTTCTTTGAACAAGCCTTCAAGTATATTTAACTCTGAAGCCAAGTCACTCTTATCACTACAAATTCGATACATTTGGCTTAGAACAATCCCTCTAAAAGTGAACCTGGGATGCATACTCTCGAACCGTAACAAGGTATTCCTCCAGGTAGATTTCCTGTATAGAGAGGTAACTATCTTGTTGGCATTAACTTGCAACTCTAGGTCTAAAAAATGAGCTTGAACTGGAGAGATTTCAGCTGTAAATCTCAGAAAGGTAGAAGTCATTTCTAGTTCTGTAATGAAATTCAGGCATTCTGCTTCAGTCCCTTCCCACACAAAAAGGACGTCGTCAACAAACCTCTTGTACAATCTAACCTTTTTGTAATCTGAATGCTTAAACAAATGTTTCAGTTCCCAATGGTAAACCACAAGGTTAGCGTAACTATTCGCACAGGGAGTGCCCATGGCAACTCCCCATTTCTGAAGGTATAGCTGATCCTGAAACAGAAATACATTATTCTCAAGTATCATTTCAAGCAGACAGTTAATCAAAATCTGTCTGCTGTTGCTATAACCTGAGTTGCTAACAAGAATCTCTCTAATGGCCTGCATTCCCAAGTCATTGGGAATACTAGTGAAGAGGTTCTTGACGTCCATAGTCACTAGTAGCATTGTTGCCCCACTCCCATCCAACATAAAGTCTTTAAGAAACTCAATGAGCTGATAGGAATCTTTCAGAATAACTGGAATATCATCCACCAAAGGACGTAATAGCCCTTCCACAAATGAAGAAATGGTGGAGGTTATCTACCGTTCACCTGCGACAATGGGTCTCATTGGTACTGGTTTAACCCCTTTGTGGATTTTGGGTAAACCCTTGATGATAGGCAGAGTAGGAAACTCTATCAAAAAGTATTCATACAACTCACAGCTAATCTGACCACACATCAAGAGATCATAAAGACTATCATGCACCAACTTCACAATTTTGCTGACCTTTTCTCTAGAAATAATCTCATATACTTTATCATCTAACAACATGTTATTCATGGTATTGAAGTACTCTGATGAATTCATGATAACCACTGCTCCTCCCTTGTCAGCTGGTTTAACAATGACATTTGCATTATTCTTCAGAGATACAATGGATCTCTGCTCGGCTTTACTAACATTGTAAAAACAACATCTTTTTTTGTTTAACCTAAACCATTCATAAAAGTCATTCTCACACATTTTCAGGAAACTCTCCACATTATGTGGCATCATAGGTGTAAAACTACTTTTAACCCTGAAAAAACTCTTTAAGATGTTAGTGTCCAAAACATTACTATCTTTGAAAAAAATCTTGAGAGAGACATTACGACAAAACAGCCTCAAGCCTATTAAAATGTCACTTAAATAACTGACTTGTGAAGGAATGAAATTCAGTCCTTTCTCTAGGAGAGAAAGATCTGACTCAGACAGAGTATAACTGGAAATATTACATACGAGAGAATTCAGTCTTTCCTCCTCTAGATGTAAAGATGTTGTGTTCAATTTCTTTGTCTCCTGTTGTTTGGATAATTTTCTACAGATCCCTTTCTTTTCCTTGGTCCTCTGCTGCTTGACCGGCCTCGCCATCCTGGCAGTTGCTTGACCGGAAAAGGTAAAAAATGATTACTTGCAGAGGACAAATCCTTCGGTTTGGCACCTGCTAACGAAAACATTTTAGCTGCCTGTTGGTTGGGAGGCGGAGTACTGTTGTCCATATTTGCTTCATCAACTAAAGTGGAAGCAGGATTAGAAGGCACTGATGCTGTAATAACCATACTGTTTGCTGTGGAAGAAGCAGGTTGAGCAAAAAAGGGTTCAAGGGTAGAACTAACTGTAGGCATCGATGGAAGGCTAGAAGCATTATTAGGGAGCCCATCGTTGCGTGTATTCTGCATACGTATATTCTCAGTTCTAGGCCATACAAAGATCTGTCCACTGGCAAAATCATTGGCAACCCTAATAAGTTTCTTATGTTTGACTTCCTTGAGCCTCTCACTGAATGATTGTACCTGAACCCAAAGAGAATCTAGTCTCCTGGTAAAATATTCAGTCTTAAAGCGTTCAATGATAACTGCATGTTGTGAATCTATCTTGTTTCTTAGCTCAACTTCCAATGGTGAAAAATATTCCAACAGCAGGTTAATATAACTAAAACCTAACTGTATGTTGAGGTCCTGCCATTTCCTTAACAGCAAAGGATGACTGTTGCCATAGGAAGGCATACAAAAGACACGCATGCCTCTAGGCACTATCTTAAAGTGTATGCATGCCTCTAAATGCAGTCTCTGCCAGGCTAGTCTCTGCAACTGATATAAGTCATCTTGAAGCATTCTAAACAGTCTGTTAAATTCAGCAACATTCTCACCATTCGGTGTAGTTGGTAACACAGTTGGTTGATTTGTCAACTCCAGAGCCAATAAAGGATTTTCTTTACAATGCTTGAGGGAATCCCAAGTCGATGTCCCAGTAATCCTCGTCTCTGGACGAAAATCTAACTCAATATTATTATGCTCCATGTGTTTAACCTGCAAACAGCACAGCAACAACAAAAAAAAAAAAGTCCAAGAACTGTAGCAGGAAAACGAAGACTCCAATTGGAAAAAACAAGAAATCTTGAAAGGCACAAAATCCACTGGAGACACCACACGGAGATAGTCACTGGTATAGAAAGCTTCTTTATTTGGAACAGAAACACACAAGCGCTTTCACGTAGCTGTACTACGCTTCTTCAGGTGTAATAAAACATTGATTAGAACAGCTTTTTATACAAAAACTTTTGGCGCTCAAACTAACCAATTAAACACTGATTAAATAATTACTAACAATCAGTCTTGGCTTGTTTAAAGAAACAATGCTAAAAAACTTTTAAAAACAAGTTAAAAAAATTCCTTAAAAAAGTTTAAAGGCATGATAAGAATGGCAAAAATGCCTTAGGCAAACTGTACTGCATGAATAAAACAATAACGCCTATCAAGCTGACAGTACAAGCCTGCTGGCGTACCAAACTTACATCACTACAAGGCTATACAAGGTCATGGCCAAAACACAAAACATAAAACATAAAGCATAAAACAGAAAACAATGTTTTCTGAGTGAAAGTATACAGTATTTCAATTTGCAAATACTTCTAAAATGTATTCACCAACTCATACTTGGAGTCGCTAACCGAACACAACCAGGAAGGTTAAGGTGCGTATTTTGGGGGATATTAGGAGGGGAAATATGGATAGTCCAGTAGCCACTCATTTTATCAACATGCATAATGGTAACATTGAAGGTTTTGTATTTAGTGTACTAGCTAGACCTCATTTTTGTACAGGAAATTTTAAGACTGCATTAAATAGGTTAGAGCATAGAATGATTATGGGGTACCATACATTATTTCCCGTTGGGATGAATTTAGATAGTGGATGAAATTTGACATATGGGTGTGCTGGAATCTTTGAATCATAATGAAATTTGAGTGTATTTAATTATTTATTTATTTCTAAATGTGCATTTCAATGTTATATGTATTTATGAATATTTATTTAAATTTGTTTAGTAATAAGTAGCATTTTTGAAAAAGATTTATAATATTTGTAAGATTGAAAAATAACATGAATTATTATATTATATCAGATTTATTATTATCATTTTTTTTAGTTATTTTTTCTATAAATAAGATTTTGTATTGAATTTTCATATATAATATCAAATGAATGTTAGATGATTTGTTAAAGTGTTCATAGGGTTAATCACTTGATGAATTGATTGATTGTTTAATTGATGAGTATATAAAAGAGAATGTGCATATTTGAATATTTGTTCCATTGAAGGCGAATTGCCGAGGTACCAGGACGGATGAATAACATGGATTAAAGTTGTTTCTCTTTATCTCACCTTTTGACTGCTTCTTTCGCTGGTGTATTTTTGAATCTGTGTTCCTGCAAGCCTTTCACGCCTGGCCCGCTACCTCCTGGGTTACTCCACCTGCCGATGAACTTGTCCAGCGTGCTTGGAAGGCTCCTGATACCGTCAAAGCTATTCCCCGGAGGCCAGATAAGATCTTGTCCCCTCCTGCTTCGGATCCCCATTGGCCCAAAGGTCTTCCTGTGGATGCTTTGCTGGTGGCGGCCGCAACAAAAAAGGATCTGGCAGAAGAAGAAAGCCAGACTGTCCATCCGCCTAACAGAGAGTCCCGGGCCCTGGACAGGATAAGGAAGCGCACCTTTGCTTTAGCGACCTTTGCTATCAGGTACCTGAATTATGTGGCACATTTTAACAGGCTTCAAAGGGATCTGGTTTCTGAGCTCTCTGAAACCTTGGTTGGTGCCATGTCTGATGAGGTCCGTGACAAAGTGGCCTGTCAGCTGGCCACCATTGAGTCTATATCTAACTCCTGTATGCGACTGATATCTCATGCATCAGAAGGAGCGGCTAGAACAGCGGGTTCAGCTGTGGTCTTGAGACGACATGCCTGGATGTGCTTGTGCAACTTCGCGGAACCCTTTAAGTCTTCTTTTCTTAATGCCTCCACTGAGGCCTCCTCGTTGTTTGGGCCCAAAGTTAAAAGCACACTGGCCAGATGTGAACAGGACAGTAAGACCCTTTCTGCCATAAGTGTCCGTTATTATTCCCCTAAACGTGCTTTCTCCCAAAACCAAAAGAGTGGGAAGATATGGTTTCAAGAAATCTCAGGGTCCTTTCTGTGACCCGCAGGCTGAGTTCTCCCCCAGAGGCAGAGGGGGAAACTCACAAGGAAGACGCTCCTTTCAGGGCAGAGGGGGTCTGCGTAACCAGCGTTCCAGGGATTCTTTCCTTGGTTAATCCTACCAGCGGCCGAACTCCTTTCCTCTAGGGGTGGTTGGGGGACATTTCTCCTTGTACCCTTCTGCCTGGCTAACCATCACCACCGATTCCTGGGTACAAAGGATTATAACCAGAAGTTATCATATCCCCTTCGATCTTTGCCCCGTCCCATCAAAAAATCTTCTCGACATTCCACCCAGTCAAAGGGAAGAAGCAGCACTAGAGATAGAAAAGCTGCTAAGAAAGAGAGTCATCCAAATAGTCCCACCAGACCAGATAGGATCCAGATTCTACTCGACTATTTTTGGTGCCAAAGAAAACCGGGGACCGGGGACCAATTTTAGATCTCAGTGTATCGATCAAGTTCGTGAGAGTATAAAAATTCCGGATGGTCACAATACAGTCTAACCTCTCGCTTTTGGAAAAAGACGATTGGATGTGCTCTGTAGATCAAGATGCGTACTACCACATAAAGGTGGACAGGCCATCAAGAAGATTTCTGCGCTTCCATGCGGGAGCCAGTCACTACAAGTTCAGAGTACTGCCCTTCAGATTCTCTACAGCCCCCAGAGTGTTCACAAAGTGCATGGCAGTTGATACAGCTCACTTGCGACTTCAAGGATTCCTGGTGTTTCCATATCTAGATGACTGGCTCATTTCTGTCCCCATCAGACATCTAGTGGAAGAACACTTGGCATACTCTCTCCTCACTGCTCAAAGGCTAGGCATAACCATAAACTGGCAGAAGTCCAATCTCACCCCATCTCAGTTGACAGAATTCATAGGGGTTATCTTGGACACAAAAAACTGCAGAGCTGCTATTCCAGAGCACAGAATTCTAAGGATAAAGCAACAACTAATTCCAATCCTTTCAAAGGAAAAATCCACGGCTCACTTGGTTCTACAGCTGTTGGGTTCCATGGCAGCCTCCATCACCGTTGTTCCCCTGGCCAGGTTTGACATGAGGCTTCTACAATGGCTACTGCTCACCCAATGGTAGTCCTTTCAGCATCCTCTTTCAGCCATGATTTGAGTAACCCACAGGTGCAAACAGGATTTAAATTGGTGGATGACACACAATCTCTCACAATGGTCTTGGCCCTTCTCCCCCCAGCAACCCAAGGCCACAGTGACTACGGACGCCTCCCTGATGGGGTGGGGGGGGCTATGTCAGGGACAGACAGTCCAGGGCACTTGGTCCGAACTGGAGGCCCATCTGCATATAAATGTTTTAGAGCTGAGGGTGGTGCTTCTGGCGTTGCAAGCATTCCATCCCCTGCTGCTGTCTGGGACAATTGCCATCCAATCAGACAACATGGCGGTGGTCTGGTACATCAACAAGCAAGGTGGAACCAAATCTTACCCTCTTTGTCGAGAGGCCATGAGGATATGGCAGTGGGTGATGGCTACCAACCGTTTTCTTCTAGCAACGCACATTCCCGGGAATTCCAACGTGATAGTAGACAGACTCAGCAGGTGCTTTCTTCAACCTCACTAGTGGTCCCTGAATCCCTTGATAGCGGTGGAGATCTTCCACCTCTGGGGCCGTACTTGCTGCGACCTCTTTGCATCCCCAACCAACTATAAATGCAGCAACTACTTCGCCCTGATCCTCCCTCTGGGACAGTCACCCAGGGACGCTCTAGTCCACGATTAGCCCTCTGGTCTTCTTTACGCATTTCCACCCTTTCCCCTCATTCCCCAGTTTCTGAAGAAAGCCCGTCGGTTGAAGAGCAAGGTGATCCTCCTAGCACCATATTGGCCTCGACAGATTTGGTTCCCCTTCCTTTGGCCTCACCTACTAGATTGACCATGGATTCTCCATCCAACCCCGGAGTTGATCTCACACCCACAGAACCTGATTCATCCCAACCTGAACAGCCTGAAGCTCACAGCTTGGCTACTCCAATTCCCTTGATTCCCAGGCAGAATGATCTTTCCTTACCAGTATGTGATATTCTCATTGCTTCTCATAAGTCTTCCACTAGAGTTACTTATCTGAGCAAGTGGAAAAGATTTACCTGTTGGCTGAAAGATAAACAAGTAGACCCCTTTTCAGCACCAGTGTCGATAATACTAGGCTATCTGGCCGACCTGTTTCAATCGGGTCTATCGGCCTCTACCATTAGAGTTCATTTGGCTGCAATTTTTAATTTTCATGAGGGTGCCCAAGATTCCTCTCTTATGTCCCATAAGTTGTGCAAGACTTTTATAAAAGGTGTGAATCATCTGAAGCCACCTTTTAGAGAACCTATTCAACCACGGGATTTATCATTAGTTCTACAAGCTCTGACAATGTCACCTTTCGAACCAGCCTCTTCTTGCGACCTCAAGTATTTGTCATGGAAAACCTTGTTTTTGGTCACTATTACTTCTGCCAGATATATTTCTGAAGTTCAAGCTTTATGTATCAAGAGTCCATACTTGATTTTTCATAGAGATAGAGTGTCTCTGAGAACTAATCTGTCATTTCTGCCTAAAGTGATCTCTGAAATGTCCATTAATCAAGCCATTGAATTGCCAGTTTTCTTTCCCAATTATTCAAACAGAGGAGAGTATTGCCTACATACCCTAGATATACACAGGCAAATCCATTTGTACTTAAACAGGACTAAACCCTTTCGTAAATCTGATCAGTTATTTTTGGCCTTTTCTGGACCTAGATTAGGATCTTCTGTTGCTAAGGTCACATTAGCTAGATGGTTGAAGGACTGTGTGAGTTTTATTTATACACAACATAATATCTCGTTGCCTACTACCATGAAAGCTCATTCAACAAGGTCGGTGGCAACTTCTGCTGCCTTCCATGCCAGAGCTTCTTTACATGACATCTGTACAGCTGCAACTTGGGCTACGCTTCATACCTTCATCAATCATTACAAATTGGATTTGGCCTCCAGGGGAAGAGCATCTTTCGGTTCTATGGTGCTCAGGAATGTCCTTCCATGAGAGCCTCCCAGGAATAGAGGTAGCTGGGGACTCTGTCCCATGCGTAAGGAATGAACGAGGATTAACAATATCAGATAAAGAAGTTATGTCTTACCATAATGTTCCATCTGTATTGTTGATCCTCGTTCAGTCATTACGACCCTCCCTCCTCCCCCCTCCTGTGGTTTCTAGTGGATCTCGCCATCTGGTTCTCTTAGGTTATTTGACCAGAGGTAGGCTCTACCTTCTTTGACTTCAAACTCAATCTGAGGTAACAGGGAGAGGGGTTTGTGGGTAAGAGTTTAGCTCGAGAGTTTGAAACGGACGCGGGCTTGGAAAATGGCCGGCTTGGTTCCGAGCTCGGAACCGATACCCATGTGTAATGACTGAACGAGGATCAACAATACAGATGGAACGTTATAGTAAGACATAACTTCTTTTTATACATTTTGATCTTAAGGATATAGCCAGTATATTAACAGACACATTTAGTGCTAACCCACATTATTGATTTTAATTGTACATGAAAGTTTAGATCTGAAGTAGGATATTCATTTGTCTGCAACCTGTGGGTTATGGATCCGATATCGGATCCGAACCGGCATGGTTTTCCAGCTATGGATCCAAGCTCTCAGCTCCTCCCCTCACCCATAATGCCCTGCTCTACCCTCATGACCTCAGATCTCGTTTGCCGCGCTGGTGACTGGATTGGTATTCATAGCTCTCAGCTAAGTGGTGATTTATTACCTGTTAAGACAGAAAATTTAAAGTTTTTTGTGTATTTCTGTGTGAAAGTTTAGGTTTCCCTCTTTGATAGTTTTATTTTGAGTTAAATTAAGTAATTTTTTTTCCCTCCCCTCGCTGTTGCGTAGAGTGTGTGTGTTGGGCCTGTGTGTCTTTTTGTTTAAGTTACTTTTAGTAGCTTTATAGATTATGGCTGATCAGCCTAAATCTATTTTCTCAAAATGCTCCGAGTGTGGCCATAAGCTCTCCCCGGCTGATGGCCACACTCGGTGTGTTAAGTGTCTCGGGGTTGAACACCTCACATCTGGTTGTTCCATTTGTGCAGGGTTCAACCCCAGGGCACTGAGGGAGCGGAGGTCCAAGCTTGTCTTGGCGGGTCTTTTACCGCCAGACTCGGCTCCGGCCTCCGCTCCTTCGGGAACAGCTGTGGCTACGGTTGTTCCCCCTGTGGCACCCCCTCCTGCTCCTGGGACTCAACCTCCCGTTTCTGGAGAGGAGAGGGATGCTAGAACTAAGGACCGGAGGGAGAAGCACCACAAGCGGCGGGCCGAGACCTCTGTTTCGGCCCCGCCAGCCAAGCGGGCTTCTCCCCCGGCTCCGTTGTCGGTTCGGTCTCCTCCTTCTCGGCTCCGGTCCCCTGTGTGCTTTTCACCGGGTCCTGAGGAGGAGGAGACCCGATCTCCGTCGAGGCTATCGAGGAGGCACTCCAGGCCTACCTCGGTAGCCTCGTCGAGATCTACTCATAGCCTTTCTGATGCTGATCTGGACCGGATGATGAGAAGGTTCATCCAGGCCCAGATGCAGATGGGAGTGCTCTTGCCTCCCCTCGGGGAGCTCAACACCCTTTTAAGCCTATTGCTCCTTCTCCGACCCGCTATCCGGGTTGGAGCAGCTGAGCCGAGCAGCTTCGGAGCCGGGGTGGGTCGGCGCCGATAGTACTTGGTACCGGATCCGACCCTGCCCTCGAGTGCGTCGGATCCGACCTCGGAGCCTGGATCCGAGCCTCGGATCCGGGGATCAGTGCTCCTTCGGCGCCCGTCTGTGTCGGGCGTACTGTCCTTCGGATCCGGCGCTTGCGCCGGCTCCGTCCACTCTTCGGATCCGAGGGGAGCCGATTGTCGGATCCTTTGGTGAGGTCGGCTCCCTTCGGCTTTTGATGTAGTGGAGAGGGCTCTGTTGAGGGTCTCGGACCCCGGCACTTGTTCGGCTCCGTCCCGCTCCCTCTGCACTGGGCCAGGCTTCCACCATCCGGCCCCTGGGACAGCCCGTTTCTGTGCCCCAAGTTGCTCCTATGGAGCAAATTGCTGCTGCGAGGACTCCTCTGACAGCCCCCAGAGGAGGTCCCTCAAGCATACGCAAAAGGAGGCACATTGACTCCCGAGTCACTCACAGAAGACACGGACTTGGAGGAAGGGAAGGCTCCCCACGGTCACCCCGAGGATGTCTCCTTTGGAGACATCATGGAAATGCTCCGTATAAGGGGGTAGTGGTCTGCCCCCAGGTCTTGCTCGGACGAGTCCGTGTTCTTGGAGGCATTTGAAGCGGGCCCGTCTACCTCTTGGGTGTCCCCTGCCGACCCCTGGTGGACCTTATTACCACCAGGGCGTGGAAGGAACCGGACACCGTGGAGCCAATTCCCAAAAGACCGGATAGGATCCTTAGTCCGCCATCCGACCGGGCCCATTGGAGTAAGGGGCCTCCGGTAGATGCCATGTTGACGGGCGGCCACAAAGAGGGAACTGGCTCAGGAGAGTCCCTCAGTCCACCCACCGAGCAAGGAGTCTCGGATGATGGACCGCTTGGGGAAGCGGATGTTCAGTTCGGCGACCTTCTCGGTAAGGGCGCTGAACTATTTGGCACATGTCATTAGGATGCAGCGAGATCTTATTAAGGAATACGCTGCATCCCCCCCAGAGTCCATTTCGCGGGAGGACAGAGTTCTGCACTCCACCCGTATGGCCACTCTTAGGTCAGTTACAAATACTTCTATGCGGCTACTCTCCCATGCAACGGAAGGCGCCGCTAGAGCTGCAGGGACAGGACTGGTCACTAGACGTCAGGCCTGGCTCCGTCACTGCGATTTTTCTGAGCCCTTCAAAGCGTCGTTTGAACGCCTTTGATGGTTCTGCTCTGTTTGGCAAGACCGTTCGCGACGTTGACCCAGAGCGAAAGGACGGAAGACGCTGTCTGCCGTCGGAATCCGCTTCTCTGCACCCCAGAGGCCCTATTCTAGGAACCAAAAGGGTCAGAAGATGATGTGGTTCCGGAAGTCGCAGCAGTCCCAGCCTGCTCCGGACAACCAGTCCTTCCGTGGCAGAGGAGGACAGGGAGGACGCCGCCCTAGAGGCAGAGGGGCTCCCAGAAACTTGGGTCCAGGAACCTTTCTCTGAACGGCCCGCAGCAACCCTGAGGTTGCCCGACTGCTCTACTCTGGAGGCAGTCGGGGGACGTTTTTCGGGGCACCTAGCGGCATGGGAGTCCATAACATCGGACCGCTGGGTTCTCCAAATCATATCCAGGGGATATCGCATTCCTTTCCTTCACCTTCCAAAGTTGAAGTCCCTCCCAGACGTCCCACCCGGTCAGCGGGAGGCCGCTTTGGCAGAAATTGGCCATCTGCTAAAGAAAAGAGCCATCCAGCCCGTTCCCCAGACCAGATCGGATCAGGGTTCTACTCCAGATTCTTTTAGTGCCAAAAAAGACGGGGGAACTAAGACCAATCCTAGACCTCTCTCTCTTGAATCTGGCAGTCCCCAAAGAAAAATTCCGAATGGTCACTCTACAATCTATTCTCCCCCTTCTGGGAGAAAATCACTGGATGTGCTCGATAGACCTCAAGGACGCGTACTACCACATCCCGATCGACAGGCGCTCAGGAGGTTTCTCCGCTTCGGCTGGGAGCCAGTCACTACCAGTTCGGGTCCTTCCCTTTGGTCTCACCACAGCCCCAGGGTGTTCACCAAAGTATTAGCAGTGGTAGCGGCCCACCTGAGGCTTCAGGGGTGCAGGTCTTTCCCTACCTGGACGACTGGCTTCTTACGCCCCAACAAGGCATCTACTTCTATTGGCGAGACTCCTTTCTCCATCTTGCTCCCTTTCTGGGCATCACAATAAATACAAAGAAATCCAACCTGGCCCACACAGCTCTTAGATTTTATAGGGGCCAGGCTAGACACAAGGAGTTTACGAGCCTTCCTCACTGCGGACAGAGTTCTAAATCTGCAGCTCCAGGTGCGGGCCATTCTCCATTCAAGTTCTGTTCCAGCGGAGTTGGTCCTGAGGGCTCTAGGGTCCATGGCATCGGCTATAGCACTTCTTCCTCTTGCCAGGCTCAATATGCGCATTCTACAGTGGGCGCTCTTAGTACAGTGGTCTTACCTTGCTCTCCCATGCATCATCCCATAGCGATCAGCAAGGCTTGCAAGCGGTCCCTCTTGTGGTGGCTCCACTCCCGGATCTCCACAAAGGCCGCCCATTTTGTGCTTCTCCCCTCTCGCCACGGTGACCACGGACGCCTCCGCCTCGGGTGGGGGCACTTTGCGGCCGGACCGTCCAAGGCACGTGGAGCGACTCAGAGACCTTACTGCATATCAATGTTCTAGAGATGAGAGCAGTGCTCTTAGCGTTGCTAGCACTTCAGGACTTTCTTCCCTTGGGAACAATTGCGATTCAATCGGACAACATGTCTGTTGTCTGGTACATCAACAAGCAAGGGAGAACAAGGTCTTACCCTCTTTGTCGAGAGGCCATGAGAGTTTGGGAATGGGCAATCTCCACCAATCGCTTTCTAATAGCAACGCACATTCGGTCGGTCCAACATCCTAGCGGACAAGCTCAGTCGCACCATTCTGACCCCTTACGAGTGGTCTCTCAATTGTCAAGTAGCGGAACGCATATTCGCACGGTGGGGAACCCCTTCATGCGATCTTTTGCTTCTCCCTCAAACACCAAGTGCGACAGTTTTTCGCTCTGATACCTCCTCCCGGAGGTACCCCAAGAGACGCTCTGGTGCATGCTTGGCCACCCGGTCTTCTGTATGCCTATCCACCCTTGCCTCTGATGCTCCAAGTTCTTCAGAAAGCCTCTCGGGTGGGTTGCAGAATGATTCTCATTGCTCCATTCTGGCCTCGACAGATCTGGTTCCCCTTCCTAAGGTCTCACTCGGTGAATCCTCCTTGGATTCTAGATCCCATCCGGATCTGATATCCCATCCATCCTGCATTCCTCCTCCGAATCTGGACAACCTGAAGCTGACCGCTTGGCTGCTCCAGTTCCACTCTTGATAAGGACTCGGTATTTGGTCACCGGTTAAGGCTAGTTGGGTGGCAGCTTATAAACCATCCACTAGAAAGGTTTACGAAGCAAGTGGAAAGCGTTTCTCTTTGTGGGCGGAGCGGCAAGGCCTGAATCCCTTCACGGTTCCTCTTCCTTTAGTGCTTGACTTTCTAACCACTCTCTTTAACGATGGTGCCAGCAGTTCCACAGTCAAAGTACAACTGGCGGCAATTTCTCACTATCACATTGGCCATGACTCTAATCCTCTTATGTCAGCCAAGTTGTGTAAAATTTTTCTTAAAGGTACTTTTCTTCTCAGGCCCCTATAAAACAAGCAGTTCCTCCTTGGGACCTTTCTCTGGTCCTACAGGCCTTGACCGCCCCTCCTTTCGAGCCAGCGGCTACGGTGGATCTCAAATTCTTGTCCTACAAGACAGCCTTTTGGTAGCCATTACATCAGCCAAGAGAGTTTCTGAACTTCAAGCATTATCAGCTAAACCTCCTTACTTGGTATTTCATCCGGACCGTGTCTCCCTCAGGACCAACCCGTCCTTTCTTCCTAAAATCGCTTCTGAAGCAAACATCAATCAATCCATTAACCTCCCTGTTTTCTTCCCTAAATATGAAAACAAAGGTGAATATAAGCTTCATTCACTAGATGTTCACAGGCAACTTAGATTTTATCTGAGCAGGACAGCTGGTCATAGGCAATCCGACCAGCTGTTTATTTCCTTTGCAAAATTCAATTTGGGCAAGCCAATCTCTAAAGTTTCTCTGTCCCGCTGGATTTCACAGTGCATTTTATTGGCTTATCAAGCTTCAGGAAGGCCGCACCGGAGGGTGTTCATGCCCATTCAACCCGGTCAGTATCTACCTCAGCAGCCTTCAAGGCTAGGATTCCTCTAGATGATATTTGTGCAGCAGCCACGTGGGCTTCATCTCATATGTTTATTTCCCACTATAAGTTGGATCTTGCATCTAGGGTAGAGCATCCTTTGGCTCGCGGTGCTCCGGAATATCCTTCCATGATGGCCGCCCAAGATTCAGGTAGCTGGGGACTCTGTCCCACAGGTTGCAGACAAATGAATATCCTACTTCAGATTTAGAAGTTATGTACTCACCATAACGTTCCATCTGAGTAGGTGTATTCATTTGTCTGCAACCATCCCGCCCTCCTATCCCCCTGGCCTTTCAGTTTCCTGCATATTCTATGTTACCCTTTTTAGGGTGTTGTTGCTTTGGCAAACTCGATCTGAGGTCATGAGGGTAGAGCAGGGCATTATGGGTGAGGGGAGGAGCTGAGAGCTTGGATCCATAGCTGGAAAACCATGCCGGTTCGGATCCGATATCGGATCCATAACCCACAGGTTGCAGACAAATGAATACACCTACTCAGATGGAACGTTATGGTGAGTACATAACTTCTAATTCCTGTGAAATCACCTTGGAATGAGTCCTAGAATCCCTGTCAAACGATAACAGTAATACTCCCTTGGACCTGACAGTATACTGGGCTGCATTGTCTTCAGTGCCAAGTATGCAGTGTCCTGTGAACCAAGCCTCTGTGTGAACTGTTGATCAGCCTGTCCACAGGGTTTCTGTGTGATTCATGAAAAGCAGCCACATGGAGGGTAACAATAATGCTTTCACTGGACTAGAAAGCACGCTTGGCCACATTCTCTTCAGTGCCAAAAATGCAGTGTTCAAGCCTGTATGTAAACTATTGAATCTCAGCTTATTCACATGGTTTTGTATGATTCATGAAGATTTATTTATTAACATTACATCAGCCAGTATCCTGTCTACAAGGGTGACCACCATACATCTCAACCAGGAAACATAAAAAAAATCTGGACAAAGGCCTATGAAAAATAGGTACAAATCTGTACACTGATTAGCATAACATTTGCATACATAACTGTGTAACCCCACACACTCCAATGGAATTGTGGGATACCAACTTTCAAACACAAACTGAAGAACAGACAACCAAAATATGGCCCCAGACCTTGTAGTAAATGGTAACCATTTTTTTTAAATGTGTAGCAGGGATGTTCGCTGGGAAGTGAGAAGATGATGAACCTTAGGATTTTGTTTTTGGCGACTTGCAGTATGTGGGTTTTGTGGTAAATGTAGGGCATTTAATGGTAGACAATATTCTAATCTTAGCAAAATAATATTATAGTTTGCTAGGATCTCCAAAAGTCATTCTCCATGGTCTACTAATTAGTAGCGTAGCTAGAGTTTGTGCCACCCAGGGCTGTCTTTGAGTTTGCCGCCCTTCCCCCTCGCAAAATCATGGTCGATTGGGGCTCCCCATACACAGCCCTCCCCCCTGCAGCCATTCCAGTATCCCATTACTTGGCTATTTCACTCCATTTACCATAAACACTGTAATGTGCATACTAGCCATGGTGGTGCAGCGGTAGCGTTGTTGCCTCACAGCAAGAGGTTTTCCCATTCGATTCTTGGCTGGAGCGCCTTCTGTGTGGAGTCTGCTTGTCCTCCCCGCAGTTGAGTGGCGTTCGAAAGACATGCGTGAATGGGTGTGCCTTTGTTGAAGGTTGGGTGTTGGGCTGGCACCTCGGCACTATAAAAATCTACTGTCAATTATTAGCAGACCGGAGTTCCGCTGTGGCGACCCCTAACCAGGAAAAGCCGAAAGAAGAACTAACTGTAATGTGCATACTACTTTACTTCTACAGTGGTTATTTGTGTTTCATTTAAAGCTTTTATTTTACATTTTATAGCACAAACACTTAATAGACATGTGCTAAACAAAGCAATACAGTCTCACAATGAAAATATACTTAGTATTAAAACTTCTCTGCCTTGAAATTCACATTCATTGAAACGGCACTGAAACCCATATTCAAAGAAAATGCATCTGGTCAGTGGTGGATAAGGTTACCTTTGGCTGTTTTCAAATCATAGGGCCCTTGTATGAAACATACTTGAGTTCTTTGATGCACCTTCCTGATTATATTCCTTGTATAATACAGCACACTTGAGTGTGATTTAAATTTAGTGTTTTGAACATTTTTCCAGTAAGCAATGAAACAAAATGCATGAACCAACAATGACAAAACTGCCCAGTTCAGAACATTTCCATCATAAAAGTCTACTCAAACTTCTACAATCCACATGTGTCAGTAAATATGCACACACACTGCAGAAGTAAAATTCATCTAAATAATTCCACATTAAAGAGATTATGTAATTAATGAAGATGTTGCTGCTAGCAAACAGCTTTATATTTCACTGTTTCATCTACAAATAAAGTGCCTGTTACAATAAAAAATGATAAGCTAGTAATATTGCAATAGGGAAAGGATGGCAAGCTGATAACAGGTCCATAGTTACTAGGTGTCTCTGCCAAAGAGAACTTTCTCAGGAACGCAGCATCCATCCCCTTTAAAAGTACAACACAGTACGATATCAGCAATCCATCTACATACTGTGGGAGTAGAAGCCATAGCCTTCTGCATCAAAAGCAAGTATACTTCCTGTTGTGCTACTGACAACACAAACAGACTTGGCATACGCCTCACTAAACTTCTCTCCTCCTGAAGAGCAGCACAAGAAATCTGGAAAAGCCAAAATTTATTGAGGGTGGGGGACAAAGGCCCAAAACCAGGGACACATTTTAAACATTGCTTGTATATAATCTTAGAAAGTTGCTAGAATAAAATGTTTTGTGTTACCATGCATTTCCTGAAAGATAGGAAGACTGAAACTTATATGGCTGTTATTATTTAGTGAAATCAGTTGTTACCGGCTTACTAGAAAACCACAAATTTTAAGAGGAACAGACTAAAAGTTTGAGCCAAACATTCCACACATTCTGTGAAACTTTGGACATTTGAGAACTATGGACTTAACTCCTTGAATCACAAGTGGTGGTATGAGTAGAGAAGTTAGGCTCTTGCTTCCTTTACTTGAGGTGTAGCATTTGAGTCTGACTTATACCTAACTAGGTCATTTTACACATACACACACAAATACACACACACACACACACACACACACACACACACACACACACACACACACCAGTAATTTGTACCTCTGACAGTTCAGCCTGCCTTTGCGATGTGTGAGGCAACTAGTTGGGATGATAGTCAGAAACCATACAGGATAACTAAGCACTTAAAAGCAACAATGCTAACTGCTGTACAATTAAAATGCTCACTATCTAGATATATATCAGTTTACACCACATCTGCATCTTCTGGCAATCACTGTCTGGCTATCATCGTATTCCAGCATATCACCATACAATTATACACCCACTAGGTATCCGTGCACCTCTCCCAACTTCTGGAAATGCACTCATTTATTTTGATCTCACACACATTTGCATCACTTCACTCTATTTAGACATGACCCTGCTAAACACTATTGTTCTTCACACAGCCTAGTACTTAACCTATGAACATTAATATCCTATGGCACCCATGGTGTGTGTTGATAGTGTGCACCTGCACCTAATCAACCACCAAAAAATTATTTTTGGGAGAATAAGCACTTCAGTTTTGCCATTCATATACTGTGTTTCAACATTTTGCAGACAGTTTAGAAAAAGCAAGTTAAAACAGTAGGAAAATCTGGAGAGAGAGAAATGTTGTGTTCAAGCTGCACACATTTGAACAAAAAGTCATGGTTTTAACAAATTCCCTAAAATAGTTAAATTACAAGGACAGCTAATATATTGTTACATTTAAAAAATTGTGACAAACTGCATGTTTAAAGTATGATCAGAGTTACCACTTGTTGACTAACTTTGAAGAACAAAAGAAAGATTTGCATTAATTTCTGAGAAATAAAAAAGTAAGACTACTGATTTCATAGGTAGGACAGTTCAACATTTGAAAGACAAATGTACACAGACTCATAATCAATGATCACTGCCTGACACTGAGTCAGTAATTCGGATTGCACCGGTACAATTGGGTTGCTGTTACAAATCCGACTGTATGAAACAGCCCTTGCACTGGTTTTGTTTTCACTGCATATTTTAGGGAGCAGCAACCCAGTGTCTTTTGCAGGGTATTTTGCACCCTGTTTCCTCCTACTAAAAAACAAAATCATGTTTAAGGTTATTTTTACCTTCTCATTGGTGGCCCTTTTGAGATAGTCACATCTGAATAAATAGCAGACTCCTTGTCTCGACCCATCGAGAGGAAGACAGACCACTTCTGTTTAACACACACTCTCATGTTGTCATCCTAGGCAGAGGCCAAACACTCTGACTCGTGTATAAGAAGCCAAATCAATCCATGAACAGAAAACAGGGACTTTTGCAAACTTCTGTGGCTTCTGATATGCACATGCCAATTAACCGCTTACATCTACATTCGTGTCTTGAGGAGGATATCTAGTTAGAAATACTTAGGGCATGTGCCTACATAACATTTAAATGCTTTTGTGAAGAAGTAAATCAAACTACAAGAAGTTTCTAGAATTTTACATACGTAAAGTGTATTTATTTATTTAAAACCTGTTTACTGGGGCAGTACAGCATTGGTTACAAGTGGGTCATTTAAGTCTCAGCTAGGGAATACAATGAAAGTCAGAATTGCATTTAGAGAGGTATAGCAAGATTATAATGAAATACATCTGTAAAATGTCATTATCACCTAATAGAAAATGTAAAGGAGATATACAGTCATGATACACATTTACAAAAAGTCATACAGAAAAAAAAAATAAAATAAATAACCATTATCACAAATGGAACCAAATTAAGGTGCTTGGATGTCTTTATTTCAGGCTTTCAGCTTCATTTCTTTTGCAGAAAAAAGCTCTGGGGTCCAGGACACACACAACAGATCTGGAGACAGTCAGTACTCATGATCGTGGATAATGAACACCAATGTCACAACAATTAAAAATAAACAGTAATCCAGCTGTCAAGGCAACTTTCAGGCAGAACAGTTCGAATACATTAAGCAAATATGTCAGAGGATAATGCTGTGGCAACTGCAAAACTATTTAGGGGGAAATTAAAGCAACCTGGGATTATGGCTGCAGCCAATAAAAAAATGTTTCCCAAATGTTCAAGTCTTGTCACTGTCCGCTTCTCACTTAATGAAATGTTGGTGTAATTGTTGCTGACTTCCCTCCCCACCTTACACCACAAAAAATTAAGTCACTTACACCTGTAAGACGGTTAATTCTCCTTCCCCCACGCAGCAAATAATGACCGTAAGAAGCAAAAAAAGTGTTACTCTTCTTGGCTGGGGTGGGGGCGGGGCAGACACCATTTATCACTTCTCGTAACTGTAAAAGCAGTTACTTTGGGAGGAAAAGGTTAGCTAGATAAAGCTTTATAGGAAGACATTTTTAAATTAAATTTTTTACTGCATTTGCTACCTGCCTGGCTATCTATACCTACTCTATAGTGTACACTTCGTATGCTTGCTAAAAATTGTAAATAAAAAAAAAATTGTGATTTCATGGGCCACTCGAGAATTCGTGACACCCCATTAGTCTAGCCTCAAAAACCATGAAATTCTGAAGAATTTGGTACGGTTGACAGGTATGGCAGGCACTTTTGGCTCATCAGTCTCACTAGACTTGTATGGTAAGCCATGTAATATATCATAGCAGAACTCCTTTTTACAGTCGTAGGCAATTGAATTGATCTAGATCCCAGTCAGTTTTGTTTTGTGAAGGGCAACTCCTGTGTTTCAGCCCTCGTCAGCTTCTTTCAAAAGGTGATAGAGGCTGTACCAGTATTAAAAAAAAAAATTGGTAAAAAAACCAGCTGCTCTCACCACATATGTCATAAACAGTTCTCCTTTTCAGATAGCTACAGCCATAAGACACCTGGGAACTTTTGTGAACAGCTCTCTCACACTGTATCATCATGTTTCCACCATTGTCAGGAAATCATGCTATCAGGCCCAGTTAATTTCTAATGGAATATCATCAAGATCTAAAGAATTCTTCCTACCCGTCAGACCCATTTTTGAATATAGTGTTCCCTTTGGTATGTTTACCAATCTTATCCCTCAACTGGAAAGTTCCCCAAAGATTTATAGCCAAGAAAATTAAAGGCCTTAAATCCTTAACTCTCCCAACAGATTAGTACAACTCTACTTATACATACTTGGCAATCTACTGGTTACTGTGAGGTGACCTGATTCTTGCTTTTCAGATCGTGAAAGTCCCAGTCATATTTGACTTCCTATTTATTTGGAAAACCAGTGGTTCTACAAACACGTGAACTGTGTATCTAAATCTACACCAACAAATAAGACTAGAGTTCCAAGATGGCTGTATATTTTGTAGGAGGTGGATTGTCACTCTCAGTATGAAAAATGAGAAACTGTCAAGACTGGGAAATTGTTAAAGAAACCAGTAAAACTTTGGGTAAAATTCAGTTATTGGCTAATATTTAGAATGCCTGGATGCAAGCAGAGACATAATTTGGAGAAATTAAGCAGCGTACTAGAAAATAAGAGGTCTAAGGCTAGGAAAAACTTTGCAGCTGTTCAGCAAAGAAAAGTTCAAGTTACTGCTTTAGTACAGAATGCTTACAATAAGTGAGACACTGGAGGGATACATAAAGTCAAACAACAAAAGGCTGAAAAAAGTAGAAACTTTAAGTAGCTGTTCATACAAGCTGATAAGGCTACAGAAATCAGAGGTTCAACTGAAGGAAAGACCGGTTGAACAAGAAGAGCTGTTCCGTAAAAGTAAAGTTAAAAGACAACATGCATAGGAAACATGAGATTTTTTTCTGGTATACCAGAAAAACTGGAAAGGATTGACTCCATTCATTTTATGGAAGCACAAGTAAGCAATTTGTCTGGTGTTCCACAGCAGGGATTGTTAATTGAGAGAGCACATTGTGTGTATACTCTAAATTTGGCCCTCAGAAAGCTTAAGAGACCTATATTAGTAAAAATGCAGTCATACCAGCTGAAAGAGCTGCTACTAACAAAATTGTGGCAGAAAGGAAAAATATTAAAATTTGGGGACACCAGAGTTATTATCATCAACCTCTTTTCCCCCATTTTTACATGAGATCAGGGTTTCACATCAGTGTCGGTGTGACCAAATCACCTTGAACAAATGTGTTTACACCTCCAAGTGGCTAGCCCTGATTAGGAATGTTTGTGGAAAATTATTGTTTGGTGAATACCAGGAGGAAGAGAAACACATTTATCTCAGCAGCCAGGAAATGATGAGAGGCAGGTGTGAGATTCAAATTACTATAGAAGGGTCTATTCAGAATATTTTTTTTCCTGGACGATCAAAGAAAATTTGGATGTAAAACACGTAAGGAGAAAATTACATTTTTTTAGCCCACAATTTTGAGCCCATAAGCTAAAGGGCTTTTCCTTCTCAGTCTTCTGACAGTAACAGAGTTCATAGGGAAACTGTACCAGTCTTTGCCATTGTTCTAAGAGGAAATGTTTGAGTAACAAAAAAAAGCTGAGGAGCTGACTAGATAAATCATGAGTTATTAAGAGTAGTGTTAGGAGATTAAGATGATCAGTAAGATCATCAGCTATATAAAATTAGGGGATACATGGGAGAACTGTAATGCATCAGTCCCATTTAATGTAGTTTAGACATGTGGACTGTGATTTTGCAAGAATGAATGGCTAAAAAAGACTGGAAGCTTGTTAACTGCGTTAAACTGGTGGGAAAACTGTAAAGCATACTCTGCCATTAATGTTTAGAACACTGAAGGGACTGAATAAGTAGCAGTGATTAGAACAGTTTTTGTTCTTATTAATATTTCTATAAAAATGCAGTGTAAATTGCATGTTAAATTGTGAAGCATTCACGGTTATTTTAAATGTGAGGTGGGGGAGTTTTATTAGTGATTGCTGTTTGTCTTAATGATATTAAAGTAAGAAAGTACTTTTTTCTAAATTGTAACATATCCAGACTTTACAGTGTAACAAGATAAAGGCCAGAAAGAAGCAAGCTAAATATAATGTTGTCACCTTGGGCTGCTGGTGTGGGAAATGTAAGAATGCATTGATCATATTATATGTAGAATTTAAGATGATTTCCTTGTTTTTATAGAGGTGAGTTTCTAGGCTAATGCCCCCTTATCTTACCCTATAGACACATTTTTAAGCAACTGCACTTGTAAAACAAGAACAACTGATGAAACGTATGACAAATGCTATTTCTTTCTTGCGGCAAAGTCACTGGCTGTTTTTTCATTACCATCTGCTTTTAGTTGAAGATAATAAGTATGTCTGTGGAAGCAATCGTGACAGACCTTAAAATTATGTTCTGAGTGGACTCTGCAAGGGTTCTTTCTTATATTTGTGAAGCTACTAGTTCTTTTACCATTAGCACATGTGCTTTTTTGAAGACAAGAAGCTAACATGTGCAAGCAATCACGAGAGTCATGGACACTGTGTTATGTTTGAAATCTGCATGATGTCATCTAACTTTTAAAGAGATATCGACAAGCAGTTCAGTGAAATTAAATAGCTTGAAACCTATGAGAAGTAATATTTTTACAGGTAGTTGACTCACCCTCAACCTTAGTACTTTAAAGCATCAAACTGAACAATGCATACTTTATTTAATCTTAGCTAGTATACTTGTTCTTAAAACTAAAAGTTAATGTTTGTTTTTCACATGTGGAATGGAATTAGAGATAGGAAAAGAATATATAGCAGTCATTTAAATGGGACTACAGGCTGTAAAATGCACTTTATTATGGACAAGTTTAACTTTACATTGGTTAATGTCTGAGGGTATAGCCATCGGTTTAGAACAACTGTTCTTATATGGAGGAGCAAACTTCCTTTTTAGAAAATGTATATAGTTTTATGCGTTTACCTTTGCCAGGTAAAATGGGTTGGAGATTTTAAAAATATATTTATAGTTTTGGTTCCTGAGTGCTTTTGTTGAGGCAAAAAAAATTTGTGAAATGTGACAAGGTTTCATGTTATAAATTAAAAGACGGAGCTTCATACAAGATTAGCCTGCTAGACCGTGTTTGCATAGGAGCTGCAAGTTGCAAATAATACATTCAAAAGAACTGACAAGTACATTATGTGAGAGTTATAGCTTTGTATCAGAATGTCTGCTTTGTCAATATTAACATGGATTTTAAGTGGCTTTATAGGTATAGAAAAAAAGAGTATTGAATTATATTAAAAATATAAGCTGTAAATTATATTTACAGAAGATACATTTACGTAGAAATGAGCATGTGAATTTGACAAAGAAAGGATTTCATGGTTGACATTTAGCAGAGTTTCTCAGACCTAGGCTGTGTGGAGTAATAATACTGATTTTGAGAGTGGATCCAGCGATAACAGAAGAGGGAAAAAGACAATAATGGAAGATTTGTGGTAATAAAGTGTTATTAGCAGAGCAGGAATATTACACGACAAGTTTTTATATTCCAACTAAAACTATTTTTTAGGAGAATTTGGGGGAGAATAATAAGCTTACAGCAGGGAATATTATTTTATGGGTGGGAACTGGAAATTGATTTGCAGTAGTATGGATGAATTGTGGGACCTAGATGGGAAAATATGATAAAAGAGGATAGACTTCTAAAAATATTTCAGGAAATTTGGTATGGAAGTAATAATGACTTTAGCTCCTCAATGAACAATATTGGGGCTGGGCTGGATATTAATTATGTTTCACAGGAGGATGTCTGTT
This sequence comes from Protopterus annectens, assembly GCF_019279795.1. Classification (NCBI taxonomy): domain Eukaryota; kingdom Metazoa; phylum Chordata; order Ceratodontiformes; family Protopteridae; genus Protopterus; species Protopterus annectens. The sequence goes on along the minus strand of NC_056727.1, from coordinate 64,405,487 downwards.
TAACTGAAAGCTTTGAGATGCATCCAGTAACTATATCAGGACAGCACCAATCCAATTTAAGATTAAGATGCATAATAGCGATGTAGAAATGAGATAGTGGCACTTTCCCTACTTATCTGGTAAAAATCTAGGACCTTAAGGAATAGGTACTAGATGTGATTGAGAGTTATTAGGGAAGATATACATTACTTCAGAAGTGATAGCTGATTAGTGTAATAAAGTTTAAGTGGTGTTTGAAAATGTAGTAGAAATAAGTGAGAAACCGAAATGGGAAAGAAGTAATATGGATTGTTTAGAGGGAAGTATGCTGAAGGTGAATATTAAAAAAATAACAGGAGCAACTGCAGAGTGGTAAAGGGAACATAAGGAAGTGTTTGCATAACATGCAGGCATTTAGAAAAGATTACTGTTAAGCAATCATTTTTGATAACAAGTCTAGAGCACAAAACTTTATTTATGTAGTTATTGACAATTGTTTCCCCATGAAAATCCAACTGGATAATTTTATCCATTTTCAACAGAGGCTCAGGGGAGAAAAGCTCCACAAAGAAAAGAATTATGATATACTGCAAGTGCATATAATAATACAAATATTAATACACACGATGTGTAGAACAATATACATATGCCGTCAATAAAACAAGAATGACTTGGACAAACATAAAGCAGAAGGGATGTAACCAAACTTAAGGAATCTGTGACGAGAGAAAAAAACAATCCTATAGTAGTATTAAGAGTGCTTTTGGAAACTCTCTATGTTTGTGTAACCCAGAGAAATGGGGAAACCAGGAAAAGGAATAAATGGAAATGTTTGTGGAACACATAATTTTGGTAAGGTTAGATTAAGATGAGGCTCAGCAATTAATAGGTAAGGTTGGAAAAGGTAAGGTAAAAATGGTGATGTGTAATCAGTCAACATGGAATTCTTCAGAAACAGAAACAGTACTCCTGTGGAAGTTAGGAGGCAAGAAAACAGTAACGATCTTGAAGGTTTTGTTTAACAATATTTTAAAGGGATGTGTTATCGGCATCTTGGAAGGAAATTGGAGTTGGCTGTATTACCCAAAGAGGATAAAGACCATTTAAATCCGGATTCATATAGACCAATTTCAATTTTAAACTATTGCTGTAAAGTGTGTTTGCCTGTAGTAAGAAAATGGCAAAAGTGTTAGCCAAGTTGATAACTGTGCATCATTGTGGTCTTGTGTGGGTGGAGGAGACAAATATTTGACAACATTAATAGAACAGTGATGATCCAAAGGTAAGCAGAGTGTTAAAAAAAAACTCACTCTATTATTGTTGGCTAGGATTTTATTTGAAGGGCAGTGGTTGCATGTGCATTCTCAAATAGCATAACATAATTAATAAGGAGGATGTTTGAAGGGTCAGAGTCAAGACTTAAGATGGGAGGGTTCCTCTTTGACAAACTTTGTTTGAACAGAGGAACCAGGCTGGGATACCCTCATTCTACCCTGTCATTTGCTTTTTCTTTAGATCCATATAGGTTAATAGGTAGGTACTAGATCATCTGCCCAAAGGCATTTATAAGCCTAGCCAGAATGTGTTGGCTTTCGCCGCCCCCTTAGATTACTTCCCTGTGCTTCTGTCCAGCAGAGCCATTGAAGTGATACCTGGGGTACACTTTGTTTCCCATCCAATTGTCAATGTTTCTCTTGAAGAGGGTTGGTGAGGAGCTCTGCCTAATGTAGATTGGAATCTTGTTCCAGAGCATGGAAAGTCTCTGGGACAGGAATCTATCCCTCCAGCACGTCCTATTTATTGTTGTGGTGAGGTTTATATCCCTGGAGCATATGGCTTGAGGGGATATGGTTTTCTTTAGGTGGAGCATGTCCATCAGTTCTGGGTTGGACATGGCCTTGTATGTCGGGCAGAGATCACCTCTGAGTAGGCGGTATGTAACCGAGTACAGCTGGAGTTTCTTCAGTCGAGCTGCATAGGGCATCTGCTTGAGGCCAGTGATCCTCTTGGTGAGGTACTTCTGTGGTCTTTCCAGTTGTTGCAGGTGTCTTGTAAGGTACATCCCAAATGGGGCATTGTACTCTATGATGGGTCTGATGAGTGATGCGTAGAGGGGCCCAATGACCTCTTTCGATCTGGATACAAACCCTTCTGTGATTAGGTGGGCCACATAGAAGGATTTTCTAACTACTTTGGCAATGTAATTATCAAAGGAGAGGTTACCATCTATATGGGTCCCCAGATCCCTTATTACATCTTCTGTATTTAGGGGGCTACCACCTATGTGGTAGTTTGTGGGTGCTTTGTTTTTTTCCAAAGGGAATGACTATGCACTTTTTGGCATTTAGCTTGAGGCCATGGTTTTGACACCAGGTATCTGTCTCAGTGAGACCCTTTTGGAGGATGTCTGTGTCAGCCGGAGAGTCAATTATAGCCCCTAGGTTGCAATAGTCTGCGAACTTGGTCAGCCATAGTCCTCCTGTTCTTACCTGTACCTCTGAGAAGTATATGCCGAACAGGAGGGGTCCTAGGACTGAGCCCTGGGGAACGCCACTTGTAACCGGTTTGGAGTCAGACCTAGCTCCCTCAACTCTTACAATGTGGGTTCTGTCCATGAGCCAGTTGGCAACCCATCTCATGACGTAGGGGTTTATGTTCAGGCCGGTGAGCTTGTCTATAATACCTGAGTGGGGAATGGTGTTGAAGGCCTTTGCGAGGTCTAGATAGGCTGTGTGGACCACCTTTCCCTCATCTATAGCCTTGGTAACTGTCTCAAAGAAGCCCACCAGGTTTAGGAGGCATGATCTGCCTTAACAAAGCCAAACCGGGTAGGGTCCAGTGTTTGAAGGTTTCCAATGTCTCTTAATGAGATCCATGATGATGCGCTCCATAGCTTTGCAGACCAAGCTAGTTAGGCTTATAGGGCGATAGTTCCCAGGGTCCGTTGTGGCTCCACCTTTGTGGAGCGGAATAACCATTGCTGTGCACCACTCTGTGGGCACGTAGCCTGTGGAGAGGCTGTGTTTAAACAGTGTGTTCAGGTTAGGGGTTAGTTCATCTTTGAGCTCATGTAGGACGCAGCCTGGGACATCATCCGTTCCCATTGATGCTGTGTTTTAGGCTTTGGAGAGGGCTGTTTTAACCTGAGTGTCTGTGACTTCAGGGGCACTATATTCTTCTGGTATAGTTATGGGCCCTTTTGGGGGTGAAGTTTGCACTGAACCTGTCTGCCATGATGTTGACTGTATCTGTCGGTTCAGTGTATTTTGTGCCATTCTGCACTAACTCCGAGCAGATCTGAGAATTGCCACTTAGATTCTTGACATAGATAAAGAATGCCTTGTGGTTATCTTTGGAGTCCATGACAATTTTTCTTTCAAAGCTAGCCTTGGATTATTATATGAGGGAACTTAGTTTCTTGCTGATACAGATCAGGGATGTCTTCCCTTCTTGGGATTTTACTCTTTTCTGTACTAGTTTCCTCCTCCTATTGTATAGCTTGTTTATGGCAGGGGTCCACCAGACTGGTTTCCTTTTCTTGGAGGAGTGAGTCTTGGTTTTGTTTGGGATAGCATGATCCATGCATTCTTGTAGGTGTCTGTAGAGTGCATTAGTAAAGGATTTTGTAGCTTGGACAACGTTATCCTTTAGCATAGGGGCTTTGAAACTTCCTACCTCAGTCGTAAGTAACGTGAAGTTTGCTTTTGAAAAGTTTTTCATGGTGGTTTCTTTGACCGGGGGTGGCAGCGGAATGTGTATATCCAGAGTGATTAGTTTATAGTCAGATCTAACCAGCAAGGGGTTGACCTCCGGTGTGGAACACTGGTCACCCATGTTGGTGATGACCAGGTCCAATATGTTGTCACCTGTGGTGGGGGTGTTGACCAGTTGATCCAGGGCGTTTGAGTTTATAAATTCTAGGAAATGTTGGGCAAGGGAGTTTGTACTTGATTAGTTCTCCCAGTTAATGTTTGGGTAAGTGAAATCACCCAATATCAGGATGTTTGGTAGGACCTTTGTTTCCCAGTGTTTCAAGGAATGCGGAGTGGGGGTCCTGGGACATGGTGGGTAATCTGTAGCAAGCTATAATTTGAATAGCAGTTTTGCCCGTTGTTAGTTGCACGTGGATGATCTCTGAAGCATCGTGCTGTGCCACTAACCTGGAGGTGTGGGTATCCTTGATGAATATGGATACTCCCCCGCCTTTTGTATTTTGGTCCGGGTTTTGCAAAACAAAGTTATGCAAAGCAAAGTTAGCTTTAATTGCATATAATATCATTTTGTACTTGATAAATCCAGGAAAGGACATTTGAGTGTTGTAGAATATTTTGAGACTTTTCAAGTCTTTTGGGGATATAAAAGTATGGTGGATATAAAAAAGTGTACGCACTCCAGTTAAAATGTCAGGTTTTTGTGATATAAAAAAAATAAGACCACAATAAATCATTTCAAAACCTTTCCCACCTTTAACGTGACATATAGCCCATACAATTAAATTGAAAAGCAAACAAATCTGTTAGGGGAAAAATATACAAAAAACTTACAATAAGTTGGTTGCATAAGTGTGCACACCCATAAACTAATACTTTGTTGAAGCACCTTTTGATTTAATTACAGCATTCAGTCTTCTTGGTTACACACCTGCCATCAATTAAAGAGACTGATTAACTCCAAGTAAAGTTCAGCTGTCCTAGTTGGATTTTCCTGGCATTTACTCAGTTGCCTGCTACAGCAAAAGCCATGGTTCACAGAGACCTTGCAAAGCATCAACGGGATCTCATTATTGAAAGGTATCCCTCAGGGGAAGGGTACAAAAAATTTCCACAGCATTGGATATGCCATGGAACACAGTGAAGACAGTCATCAAAAAGTGGAGAAAATATGGGACAACAGTGATGTTGCAAAGAACTGGACGTCCCTCCAAAATTGAAGAAAAGATGAGATGAAAACTGGTCAGGGAGGCTGCCAAGAGACCTACAGCAACACTTTAGGAGCTACAGGAATTTCTGGCAAGTACTGGTTGTGTACTACATGTGACAACAATCTCCCGTATTCTCAATATGTCTGGACTATGGGGTAGGGCTGCAAGACAGAAGCCTTTTCTTACATATGAAACCATCCAGGTCTGGTTAAAATTTGCAAAACAATACATCAAGTCTTCCAAAAGCATGTGGGAAAATGTGTTCTGGTCTGATGAGACCAAAAAAGGAGCCAGCACCTAGGATGAATGAAGCAATGATTTATTGGAACTAGACCGGTTTCAGCAAGTAGCTTTCATCAGTAGTATAATCACAGGCAGCAGGAAAAGACCTTGCAATAAATACCTGTTCCAATCATAAACTTTGACATAATTTCCTGTATAAGAATGAAAACAAGGTAATCCTATAAACATGCAAATTCCTAAATAATTACTTTAATATGGATGATAAAGTAAACATATCCATTAGTAAATAATATGACCCACAAATGTATGAGGCAAAAATGCAGAGAGAAAAGAAAAGTTACAATTTATCATTGAGTCCAGCGGGAAAAAGACCCCCAAGTTTCACTATCCATTTCCTTTCCTTCCTGTTAAGTATATTATGCCAACCAGTTTTAAAAGATCTGTTACCTGCAATATTATCAATAACTGTAAATGAAAATTTAGCAGTTGGGTGAGTCAGTGTATGTCTATATAATGCATTGGTGGCTCGGGCATTCCTAATGTCTCCCAAATGCTCAGATATTCTAACCCTAAATTGTCTAGATGTTTGGCCTACATAAAAGGCTTGACAAGTGCAGGTTGCAAGGTAAACAACCCAGTCTGTACTGCAATTACCAAAACAGTGTATATTGTAGAGTTGTCCAGTGTTCCTACTGGTGAAAGTTTTAGTTTTGAAGATGTACTTACAAAATGTACAATGTCCACAGGGGTATGATCCAACCAATTTATCCCCCGTAAGAGTTTTTTGTTGATAGTTGACATGCTGAAATGTAGTTTTTTATAATAAGAGAAATGAGACCCCAAAGTCTTACCTTTTCTATATGATAATGAACACCTGTCCCCAAGGTAATCCTCCAGTTGTGAATTGGTTTTTAAAATGTTCCAATGTTTGTCCACAATATCCATAATGTGCACTGTATTCCTGCCATAAGTTGTAACAAACCTCAAAATGTCATTATTATTCTGCTTGTGATGCGATTGATATTGTAATAATGTGTCCCTGGATTGGTTTCTAGACTACTGCATGGCAGAACTAACGTTTTGTTTAGCATATTCCCTAGCTAAAAATCTATTGGCTAAATCCTGGTGGTATTGTGTCAGGTCCTGTTGAGACGAGCAAACCCTCTTAAGGCGTAAAAACTGAGATTTGGGAATATTATTGATTGTATGTTTAGGCTGGAGACTGTTGGCATGTAGCAAGGTGTTATAGTCTGGAAATTTCCGATATACAGTGGTCCTTAGTGTGTTATCAGACTGACGCTGTAAAAGCATGTCAAGAAAATGAATTTCATTTTGATGGTAATCAACTATATATTTCCATTAAGAAGATGTCCTTCAAGGATGCATCTGCAGTCCTTAAAAATGGGTTGTCCTGTCGTCAGGCAGCCCTTCGGTCGGCCGGATTCCAAAGTCTGGGTCTGGCCTCGGCTGGTGTCGCACTTCACCCGACGTCATAGCGGCAGTTCTTCGGGTATAAAGGCATCAGCCGACGCCATTTTCCTCAGGCTTTCTTGCCGCGTGGCGCCCGAAGCAGAAGCTGTTTCGCAAGTGCCGGTCGGTCAGAACCAGAGATTACTACTACAAGTACCAAAGACTTCTAAAAAGCTAAGTACCCCGTTGGGGACTCTTTCTTGCCTCAGCCGATGTCAGAAAAAGTGAATAACTGTTTAAATTGTGGGAAACAAATACCTCATAAAGATTTCCACTCTTACTGCTTACCTTGCTTAGGCCCAGACCACGACGTAGCAGCTTGTCTAGCCTGTGCTTCTTTCAACCGACGAGCGGCTTAGGCGTCGGTCTGAATTTGCTGAAGAGTTTTTCAGCTCTGCTTTTGCTTACATTATGCCGTCGGATACTCCGACTACGCAAATTTCTAAAAAAACGCAAGGAAAAGGACCGACACTCGCGGTCCGCGGTTTCGGCCGAAATCGCAGTTAAGCCAACCGCGAGTGTCTCGGTTTCGGCTGAAACCGAGTCCACGGTTCTTCCTTCGGCCGAAAGCTTGCCACTTACCGAGGCCTCTTCCAGCCTGGCTGAATCTGCTACTGAAATCCCACCTGCTCCTGCAGGTTCACAGGATTTATCAGATACTATCCCTTTGGATATTTCTACCCCTGCACGTGGAGCTGCTAGGCCTCCTGCATCCATGTCAATTAAGGCCTTTGCCAGGGCTAAAGCAGCAAAAACTTCCAAAACTGTGCCTGCTAAGACCCCCTCTCACAGGCCCAGTTCTAGTTCACAAATGCTTAGTCTAGCAGAGGATCTCATTTCTTTGATCCGGGGATCCCAATCACATCCAGACAGGGCCTCTCACCCACCTCCAGAGAAGAGGACTAGAGTAGAGCCCCCTGAGCCAGTTTCTTCAGATGGCTCCTCTGATTAATCAGATAATTCAGACCCTCCAGAGGCCCCTTTTTCTCCTTATGAGGACTCTGATGCAGAAGAGTCCATTCCTTCTGCCTCTCCGCCTGATGAATTTTCTTTTGGGGAAACCTTGCATGCTATGAGGGAACAATTTCAATGGCAGGGCCAGGATTTTTCAGACTCTACGTAAAGGCTTAGAACCTTTTTGCATTTGCCACAGCATAGGCCTTTAGCCATTCCTCCAGTACTTACTGTTGTGGATGATGCTTTTAATGATGCTTTTACTGCTCCTGATTCTCTGCCTCCGGCCCCTGCTAAGCCCGATAGGTACTACAGGGTTCCGGACACACATTATCATTTGTATAAGGCCCCTTTTGCAGATCCCAAAACTATCTCCCAGGGACCCAAGGCTGTAGCAGCTACCTCTACCAAAACCACCCTCCCCTCTGAAAGCGAATCTAGGGCCTTAGAGAGATGGGGTAACTATCCTCCAGTCTTCTCACATCCTCTGCTCAGGCAGTTTCTGAGAGGAATTAAAAATGTAAAACCACCTAGGAAGCCACCATTGCCAGCATGGGACTTGAACTTTGTACTAGAAAAGTTGACACTACCTCCTTTCGAACCAGCAGCAACAGCAGAATTACAATACTTATCATGGAAAACTGCTTTCCTGCTTGCAATCACTTCAGCAAGAAGGGTATCTGAGCTACAGGCATTAATGGCAGTACAGCCCTTCCTGATCTTCCATCAAGATAGAGTGTCCATGAGAACTAATCCTACTTTTATGCCAAAAGTGGTCTCCAGGGTATCTTTAAATCAAGCTATCCACCTACCTACATTCTTCCCCAACCCACAGAACAGGGGAGAAAGGCTGTTGCATACCTTGGATGTACATAGACAATTACGTTATTACCTGGACAGGACCAAGAGCAACAGAAAAACTGACCAGTTACTGGTAGCATATGCAACAGGAATGGAAGGAAAAGCAATTTCAACACAGACAATCTCTAAGTGGATAGGAAATTGCATTAGATTTTGTTACTCCTACCATGGGAAGAAAACTCCAGAAAACATCAAGCCTCACTCTACAAGGGCTACAGCCACTACCACAGCTTTTTTACGAGGAGTGGCTACCAAAGACATTTTAGAGGCTGCTACTTGGAGCTCCGTGCATACATTTGCCAAGCATTATAATTTACCTCTATACTCCAGATCCCGAGCAGGTTTTGCCACTGCTGTTTTGCAAGGGATCTTAACTACACCATAATCTTATTTCTCCTCCCCAGTTTGGCTATGGTATTCTACCCATTTGTAAGGACTGCAGATGCATCCTTGAAGGACATAGTACAGTTTTGTACCTACCATAAATGTAGATGTCCGATAGGCATGCATCTGCAGTCAGGATTACCCACCCTCCTTCCCCTCTGTGGTACTCCTAGGGTATTTGCCCATCTTGTAGCTAGCTGGGGGAATCTATTATGGTGTATTTGTTTGTATATATGTACATACATGCTTATTTTTTGTTTGCTCTCTACTATTTGGAACCATTTGCATTTATCCAAATTTAGCCTTCCTAGAGGGCACCTGGCATCTGGGGCAAGAAACACTGAGGAAAATGGCGTCGGCTGATGCCTTTATATCCGAAGAACTGCCGCTATGACGTCGGGTGAAGTGCGACACCAGCCGTGGCCAGACCCAGACTTTGGAATCCGGCCGACCGAAGGGCTGCCTGACGACAGGACAACCCATTTGTAAGGACTGCAGATGCATGCCTATCGGACATCTACATTTATGGTAGGTACAAAACTGTACTTTCTATAAACTCATCCAAATATTGGCTACCTCCTTTCCAAACCAGCCAACAGTCATCCAAGTACCTTCTCCAAATGTCAATTTCAGGCAAATATAAATTATGAAGTTCATCATAGATAATATGCTCCTCCACATATCCCATATAAAGGTCAGCATAAATGGGGGCAAAGGAGGCCCCCATGGCTGTACCTTGTATTTGCCAATAGCAGTCGTGTTGAAAATAAAAAACATTTTTTGAGAGTATATGTTCAGCCATACAAATTAATAAGGTGTTAAAACCAGGGCTATATATATTAGTTTTATGCAACCAAAATTCAATTGCAGCTAATCCAGCCCAATGTAGGATACTAGTGTATAATGATTTCACATCAAGGGTGCACATCAACCAATGTGGTTCCAATTGGGATTCCGAAACAATTTGTAAAAATTCCGTGGTGTCCTTGAGTCTAGCTCTGATAAAGGGCAAAAGTGGTTTGAGTTTGTCTGTAAGAAATACTGACAAGGGTTCTGTTAGGGACCCAATCCCCAAAACTATAGGTCTACCAGGTGGTTGATGAGAAGATTTATGAATTTTAGGTAATAAATAAAGGTATTGTTTAGCAGGATTATTGACTGTTAAATGTAGTTTCATGGTAGCACTAATAATACCCTCCTCAACTGCATCTTGTAAAAAATTATCAATTTCTTTTTTAAAGTTAGGAGTAGGGTCAGTGGGCATGTTCATGTAATGATGGGGGTTAGACAGCTGCCTATTTGCCTCTTCCCAATAATAATTGGAGTCCATGACAACCACCGCACCACCCTTATCAGCAGGAAGAATAACAATGTTGGTATTATTCCTAAGATCAATGAGAGCCTGTTGTTCTGCTTTTGTTAAGTTATGTTTAATAATGTTATGAGAACCCAAGAGATAATGTAGATCCTTGATAACGGCTTGTTGGAAGATCGCAACATGTTTATCCATGGGTGGATTAAAGTTGGACTGATGAAATCTAAATTCCGAAGATCTTTGAAATTGATCCTGTTGATCCTTTTGTCTGAAAAACAATTTGTGGTTAATTTTTCTGCAAAATGCTATTATGTCAGAAACAAAAGTACTCTCGTCAACAAAAAAGCTAGGGATAAATCCAAGACCTTTATTTAACAATGCTTGTTCATCAGATGTTAAAACATGTTGAGAAATATTGTGTACATTAATACATTGAGAATCTATTTCACTATTGAATGAAAAAGGTCCTCTAGACTTTTGACCCCTGTGTTTACGTCCTCCTCTGTGTTTCCTACCCCTAAAGGGTGTTCTGATACACGTCCCCTTTTGGAATTTGGGGAATCACCAATGTAAATAGACTCTGTATCCGTAGTGGAGGACTCCTCACCTGAAGTTGTATTAAGAAAAACACCTTTTTTCAGTATGGATCTTGGTCTCTTTTTGCGGATGTAAGTGGCATTTTTGGTACCATCAGCAAATCTTACCCCTTTGTGTGACTCAAATTGCCTGCCTCTTTCGTAATCTTCCATATCCCTGGAAAACTTATGCAGTTTTTTTTTACCTTCAAATTGCTCTCAAAACCAACAAGTTCCTTTGACAGTTTTCTCAGGTTATCTTTAAAATTAGTCTGTTCCTCAAACTTTTTCAAATCATTGGTCCTAAGACCCCTAGGGGTTATATTTTGGTTTTGATAGGCTTTGAACAATTTCAAATGCCAAATATTAGTCCGTAAGGTTTTAACTTTTTTGCCCAGCTGGGTAAACAACAAATTGCAACCGTCTGAGACCAAGGTTGAACTTTTTGGCCACAATTCCAAAAGGTACGTTTGTTGCAAAAACAATACTTCGCATCTCCAAAAGAATACCATTCCAGTGGTGAAGCATGGCGGTGGCATACTTGTTTGCTTTTCTTCAGATGGAACTGGGGCTTTAGTCAAGGCAGAGGGAATTATGAACGGTTCCAAATACCAGTCACTTTTGGCCCAAAAACCTCAGGCATCTGTTAGAAAGATGAAGATGAGGAATTTCATCTTTCAACATGACATTGACTCCAAGCATACATCCAAATCAACAAAAGAATGGCTTCACCAGAAGAAAATTAAAGTTTTGGAATGGCCCAGCCAGACCTAAATCCAATAGGAAGTCTGTGGGGTGATCTGAAGAGCGCTGTACACAAGAGATGCCCTCGCAATCTGACAGATTTGGAGTGCTTTTGCGAGGAAGAGTGGGCAAATATTGCCAAGTCACAATGTGCCATGCTGATACCCAAGAAAACTGAATGCTGTAATTAAATCAAAAGGTGCTTCAACAAAGTATTAGTTTAAGGGTGTGCTCACTTACGCAACCAGCTTATTATACGTTCTTTATTTTTTATATTTTCCCCCTAACAAATTTGTTTGTTTTTCAGTTGAATTGTACCAGTTATAGGACACATTAAAGATGGGAAAAGCTTTGAAATCTTTTATTGTGGTCTCGTTTTTTATATCACAAAAACCTGGCATTTTAACAGGGCTGTGTACACTTTTTATATCTACTGTAAATGAAGATAAAACAAAGGCTGTAGTTGTAAACTATGTAACCATGCATAAATTGGTTCAGCAGTACCAATTTTTATGGGATCATGATATGTTGAAGTATTCTGGTGTTATGGGCTGAAAAGAATGCTATCATAGCAGTTAAGGATATAGAGGAAGAAACTAAACAAAACATAACACGAAACTTGAGTAAGTGGAAAATCTTGATTTTTGGATACGGATAGTAAAATGACAGCAGTGAAAGTGTTCCGAATCCTTTTTGTCATATATGTACAAATCGTCATAAGAGAAGTAGATGATGATTGGTAAAAATTGAAGGAATTTATATGGGAAAGGAAGAAAGAAAAAGTTGTGGGCTAAGTTGATTCTTCTAATAGAACAGGGTGGTTTAGGATTCATAGGTAAATGTGAGAAATCATTTAGGAGACTGTTACACTCCTAGGTGACAGACAATGACCAAAGGTGAGGATCAAACCCAGTACCTTGTGTCTATGAGGTAAATATCTTAACCATTCAGACACCCCTCAATCCTCTGTTCTGTTGAAGGAGTGCTTTAGCACTCCATGTCAAAGACTTGTGCATAACTCAGGCAGAAAAGGATGTTCATAATGGGGGGAGTTCAAGTGATGAAGAGCGACTATGATTTTGGATGCCAGTGCTTAAGGAGAATGGCAGCTAACATACAAAATATTATGTTCATAGGTTCATAGGTTTATACTAGGCTATCTGCCCTGGGGCATTTACAGGCCTAGCCAGAGTGTGTTTGGCTTTCACCACCCTTTTAGATTGGTTTACTGTGCCTCTGTAGAGTAGGTCACAGAAGATAGCCCTTTTAAGGTTAGTTTACTGTGCCCCTGTCTAGCAGGGACACAGAAGAGACCCCAGGGGTGAACCTACGATCTCCCATCCACTCGTCAAGATTTCTCTTGAAGAGGGTCAGTGAGGGGCTCTGCCTAACATGGACTGGGATTCTGTTCCAGAGTGAGGGCAGCCTCTGGGATATGAATCTGTCCCTCCAGCATGTCCTATTTATTTCTGTGCTGAGGTTTAAGTCCCTGGAGCGTGTAGCTCTAAGGGATTTGGATTTCCTGAGGTGGAGCATGTCCATTAATTCTGGGTTGGACATGGCTTTATACGTCAGGCATAGATCACCTCTGAGTAGGCGGTAAGCAACTGAGTAGAGCTGGAGTTTCTTTAGCCGAACTGCATAGGGCATCTGTTTGAGTCCTTTGAACCTCTTGGTGAGGTACTTTTGGTGCCTCTCCAGTTGCTGCAGGTGTCGGGTAAGGTACATCCCAAATGGGGCATTGTATTCAATTATGGGCCTGATGAGTAGAGGGGCACAATGACCTCTCTTGTTCTAGATGTGAACCCTTTCGTGATACGGTGGGCTATATAGAAGGTCTTTCTAACCACTCTGGCAACATGGTTGTCAAAAGAGAGGTTTCTATTTACTTGGGTCCCTAAATCCCTAATTACTTCTTCCGTACTTAATGGATTACCACCTATGTGGTAATTTGTAGACACTTTGTTTTTCCCGAAGGGGATGACTATGCACTTTTTGGCATTTAGCTTAAGGCCATGGCTCTGGCACCAGTTATTCTGTCTCTGTGAGGCCCTTTTGGAGGATGCTTGTGTCAGCTGGAGAGTCGATTATGGCGCCCAGCTTGCAGTCATCTGCAAACTTGGTCAGCCATAGTCCTCCTGTATTAGCCTGTACCTCAGAAAAGTGTATACCGAACAAGAGAGGTCCCAGGACTGAGCCTTGTGGGACACCACTTGTAACTGGTTTGGAGTCTGACATGGCACCTGCAATACTGACCATGTGGGTTCTATTCCTGAGCCAGTTTGCAACCCATCTTGTAACATAGGGATTGATATTTTTATTTTAATTATTTATTTTTATTTATTTAACATTTGTTGACCGGGAATGTCCGACTAGGTTCCACAGAGCCTGTTTTCAGCGGAGGCCCGGGGAGAGATGCTCCAGATGCATGTCTTTGGAATGTGGGAGGAAACCGGAGTACCCGGAGGAAACCCACACGAACACAGGGAGAACATGCAAACTCCACACAGAAGGCACCCCAAGTACTTATAAGGAGTATGAGGGTGTAGTGCTTTAGTTAGTGTTTACTTATAAGATCAAGTACAGGGCTTTAGAATGAAAATAGAGTGCTTACTTTGAGATTTAGAACAGTTCTAAGGGAAAAGTGAAGAACAGACTTTATGGAGCCGGGAATAGTTTAAACCCATTTAAGCGGCGCTGCCCGATGCTGCGCTCTGCGCAAAATCGTGCAAAAGCAGAAGAGAACATTCTAAGAACTAAGCCAGTGTGTGAGTGGTGAAAGAGATTCCTGACTATAAGGATTTCTGTAAGTAGGGATATAGAAAATAGATGGGGCTGGAATTTACAGGAAGAAATCAGCAAAGGAACCAAGATATTGAGAGTAAACAAGTTTGGAGAGAAGGGTGATATAGTGGGATGTAGTGGGATGAGTAAGGCTGAAATTTGGACTGCAGGTTAGAGACTGCCTTCCCTATCAAGGATTAATGACAGAGTAAAGGCAAAGAGAAAAGAACAACTGAAAAATCAACTCTGCTATAGTTTTTAGCTCAGTCTAAAACAGGAGATAATGTTAAAAAATGTATAACTAGTAGGGCACGTAAAATATTGCACACTAACTGTAAGAATCATCCAGAGAATGTTAAAATTAATAGAGAAGAGAATGTAAAGGCAATTTTCAAATGACCAATGGAAAGAAAATTGTAAAGCTTCCAAGTATGCAACAGAGTTTAGAAGATTTAAGTGTTTACATGGAAGTGTTGCAGAGGTAATTTTTATAATCTAAGTAGACTTCAGAGGATTTTTTCATCAGGTGGACAGCAAACACTGGGAATATATGTTTTGGGGATGTAATGATTTAGCACATTTTTACCCCGTTCATATAGCCATTAGTTTACACATCAGTTTAATGATTTACATGTATATCCCTATATATAATATATATATATTTTTTGTAATCGTCATGCATATATATATTTTTTAACAATATTTATAAAATAATTTTTTATACATCTATATATATGTACATATACCTTTGTTTTATATATATATATATATATATATATATATATATATTTTTTTTTTTAAATCTATATTTTTAAATGTTAATTGATATTTTACATATGTCTATATAAATATTTTTTCCATTTAAATGTTTCTATTTTGAACATACTTATAATGTAGTTCATATTAATAGGTTAATAATTAAGAAACATGCTGATGAATACATTACCCTGCTTCTGCAAGGTATTCAACAGTTTTTTAAGAAAATGGTATTTTTAAATGTTGATTGATTAATTAACCTCTTGATTGTCAATGGTATTTAAATGCTATGAAATGCCTTGTGTTTTTGAAGTCTGATGAAGCGTTATTGTTTAACGTGAAAGCGCTTACTTTGTCCTTGGATTCTACTATTAAAAATCGTGAAGTGAAGTGAATACTGCTTATCTGGATTATTTCATCTGCCTGGTGTACCACTTTGGTTTGTTTTGTGATTTCTGGACTCTTTTACTTTGTGAGTACTTCGTTCAGTGGCTAATTTGTTTTTTCTTGATATTTGTTTCTATGACGCCACTGGGACATGGCAGATGATAAGGTTATTAATGAAGTGATTCGTGAGGTGGTAGATTCGCTACCGGAAAATAACTGTTCTTTAAATGGACTATGTACTATGTTAACTAACCCACTACTAAAGTTAACTTCCAAAGACTTAATACATGGAAAAGGGGCTGGCACTAAGCATGACATTGGTGTTATCTTGGTTACCAGAAGACTTGAGAACAAGATACAAAAACTAAAAACAATTCAGTGGCAAAAACAACACATGGAAGCTTGCCTTAGTTTTCGCTTGGTGCCAAGAGGTTTACGTATACTTAAAATGCCCACTTTCGGCAGCACCTATTCTGAGTTGCTGTCGAAGTGGCAAAAGCTTAATTTGGACACTAGTTTCGGTTACATCAAGCTACTAATTGAACAATACTGTATGATAGAGAAGACGTTGATCTCTGAAATTGAAAAGATAGAGCAAGAGTTGAGGTGTATGCTCTGTTTGACCCAGCTGGATACTATCTACAACGATTTATGTAACATGATATCTACTCTTGATTTCAAAGCACTACAAGATAAAAATAGAAAACTTGAACGTGACTATTTTGATTTTCAAAACAGCAACATTTTTTCTTGGCCAAGGGATAGATTTGTTAATAGCAATCCCAAGCGTAATCAAGATACCAAATTGATTCATAATGTAAAGGGGAGTTGTCCTCAGCAGCCAGTCACCACACCTGTGATGTCAACTGGCGCATCGACGACTGAAGTAATGATCACTATGCCTGGAAACTTTGTGCAACAGCAAGTACGTTCTAAAGCTACATTTTCACAGACTGTTAAGCATCCTGCTAAACAGTTTGTTACTCAAGCCATAGTACACTCTGAGAATAGTGAAGATAGCATTACGATATCGCCTTTGCTGTTGTCTGAATTAAAGGACAACACAGCTGATGTTAATTTACAGCAAAAATCTTTACTTTCTTCATCTGTTTCAGCTCCTCAAGGAGGAGGAGCTGCTTCGTTGGGGCTTGATGATTTTTTAGCTTTTCCGCTTCCGTTCAACCAACAAGAAAGGAGAACGTGGTCTCCTCATCAAACAAGGAAAAGGAAGAATACGGAGGAGTTAATGGAACAGCAAGAGAGAACTCTGAAATAAACCACGAGAACTTAGTTTACAACATTTCCAGGTACCAATTGAATGAACATGAGTTATGTGTTTTGAGTAAAGGACTCAGTTTTATACCTTCGGGTTATACCGATGTGACTGATGTTATTCTGGACATCAAGTTTTTCACTAGAAATTTATCTTTAAAATTGTTATTTGGTGGTGATAATAGTCATACTTCTGGTGTCAATTTATTTAGAAAACCATCTACTTTTATACCACCTTCTAATTCAGCTTTGGATGCATTTGAGCGCGCCTGTGAAAAAGATTTGTTTGATTTATATGCAAAGAAAAATGTTAGTGATTTTTATAATATGAGTAAAGATGAACATCTAGCATTATTAAGTTTACAAAACAATACTGATATTGTCATCAGACAAGCTGACAAGGGCGGTGCCGTTATTGTTATGGACAAGGTTGAATATTCCACTAAAATTAATTTGTTGCTAGCTAATGATATGACATATAGCAAACTTAATAGCACTAGTCTTAATAAATTAATCAACAAAGTGCATGACAATTTATATGATTTTCTACTGAGTGGTGTAATTGATGTTGGGCTATATAATCATTTTTTGGTTGAGAAACCCCTGGTTCCCACCTTCAGGGGTCTTCCCAAAATACATAAAGACATGTTAGATCCTCCCCTGCGACCAATTGTGTCTAGCAAGGGTTGGTTAACTGAGTCAATGTCCATTTATTTGGACAAACAGTTTAAACCTATTATAAGTGATATTAAACATATACTAAGAGACACCCAACACTTTTTAGAAGATTTAGCTGAAACTAACATTATAAAACCTATTGCTATTACAAATTATTTAGTCACTTTAGACGTAAGGTCACTTTTCACTTCCATTCCTAACAATATTGGGATAGAGTATGTAAGGTTATTATTACTAGAACAGGGATTATGTAACAATAAAGGTATAAAGCTGATGTTGATTTTAGAACTTGTTTTAGAAAACAATGTGTTATGCTATGACAATACATATTATCTACAAGGCAAGGGTGTTGCGATGGGCACACCCTGTGCCAATTCGTACGCAAATCTTGTTATGGCGTACTGGGAGAACACATATTTACTGAACAACAATAATTATTTTGATTACATCAAATATTATGGAAGATTTGTAGATGATGTGTTTTTTGTATGGAATGGCACCCTAGAGGTATTGAATGATTTTTTGACCTATATTAATGGTACTACAAGTTTTTTGTTTTTTGAACATACCTACTCTTCTAATAAGATAGAGTTTTTGGATGTTACTATAAGCAATGGTCATGAAGGAGTTCATACAGTTTTATATAGAAAAACCTGTTGGAAAAATAATTTGCTCCATCGTAG
Organism: Protopterus annectens; assembly: GCF_019279795.1. Lineage (NCBI taxonomy): Eukaryota > Metazoa > Chordata > Ceratodontiformes > Protopteridae > Protopterus > Protopterus annectens. Next base: position 64,387,481 of record NC_056727.1, on the reverse strand, counting down.
TAGCATGCACCCCAGGCATATCTATCCTAATATTATTAAGAGCCAAGCTTATAGGGTATCTAGATTGACTACTAGGACTGAAGACTATGAATTGCAACAGGATATGTTAAAAGATAACTTTCTTAATAGAGGCTATAATAAGAATGAGATTCATGAAGCTGTTACATATTGTACCAAAGAAAGGACAGATAAAGCCTTACCTTTCTTTCTAAGACAACAAGGTTTGAAATCATTTGGACCAAAGAATACCAATGGAAATAAGAATCATAATAGGAGTAATACCAGTAAATTAGTTATTCCATACACGAACAGGAATACACAAATAAGGCAGGTCGTTGAAAGTAATTGAAAGATATTACTGATGGATGAGAAAGTTAGGAATTTAGTCGATACACGACCAGGTTTTACCTACAGAAATATGAAGTCTTTGAAAAGACTTCTTTGCTATGAGTCCATGCATAACACTATCACTCCGTCATCACAACGCATAGGAACATTTGCATGTAGGTCATGTAATCAATGTACATATATTTCCAATGGCAATCAATTTATTCATTCGACCACGAGACGAGAGTTTAATTTTAATTTCTATGCTGATTGCAGATCCCGTGATCTTATATACTTAGCAGAATGTCAGATTTGTAAATGCTTCTATGTGGGAATGACCAATAGAACTTTGCGTGAAAGAATTAGGGAACATCTTTATGCAATCAACAAGGAAAACGTCAATAATGCACTTGCCAAACACATATTAGAGAATGGTACTAATCATAGGTTTAGTTTTAGGGTGCTACAGTTAGTCCATAAGACATGTAGACTTGGCAATCTCAAGAATCGAACAGAGGAATTAGAGAATAAGTGGATTATTAGGTTACAAGCTTCCCAAGGTTTTGGCTTGAATGACAAAGTGTCACTCAAGCCATTTCTCTCAGCCCGTCCAAATAGCCATTAGTTTACACATCAGTTTAATGATTTACATGTATATCCCTATATATATATATATATATATATATATATATATATATATATATATATATATATTTGTAATCGTCATGCATATATATATATATTTTTTAACAATATTTATAAAATAATTTTTTATACATCTATATATATGTACATATACCTTTGTTTTATATATATATATATATATATATATATATATTTTTTTTTTTTTTTTAAATCTATATTTTTAAATGTTAATTGATATTTTACATATGTCTATATAAATATTTTTTCCATTTAAATGTTTCTATTTTGAACATGCTTAGAATGTAGTTCATATTAATAGGTTAATAATTAAGAAACATGCTGATGAATACATTACCCTGCTTCTGCAAGGTATTCAACAGTTTTTTAAGAAAATGGTATTTTTAAATGTTGATTGATTAATTAACCTCTTGATTGTCAATGGTATTTAAATGCTATGAAATGCCTTGTGTTTTTGAAGTCTGATGAAGCGTTATTGTTTAACGTGAAAGCGCTTACTTTGTCCTTGGATTCTACTATTAAAAATCGTGAAGTGAAGTGAATACTGCTTATCTGGATTATTTCATCTGCCTGGTGTACCACTTTGGTTTGTTTTGTGACATTTTTACAATTCCCTACAGAGTGCTTTGAGGGAAATGTTGGGGGAACAAGTGGTTATAAAAAAAAAAATGATTCTTCTGAGTTGGGGGTTAGAATTTAGATTGCCTGTAGCTAGTCATACCTTAAGTTTAATGCTGTTGGCTACCAGAAAGGCAGTTACTAGAAAGTGGAAATCAGAATGTATACCCAATGCAATGTAAGTTCTTCATATTACTGGAGCTCAGATCTTTAAAAAAGGAGAGGCGCAAATAGAAATAAATGAAATTTGTGGAAAAATATATACAGTTTTTTTAATTTTATTTTACCCATTTTTTGACCAGGTAAGACCATTGGGAAAACTTTTCAGGAGTGATCCTGGAGCACAAAAATGGTTAAGTAACTTGCTCAAAGTCACACAGTAGGCAAATGTATGGAATTAAACATGTACCCTTGGCACAGAAAGCACTTTATTATCAGTTTAGAGCTTTAGTCCTCTGCTCTAATTGCCAGACAGATTAGGATTCAGCATAAGGAATGAGGTTTAAGGGCAAGCAAGAACTGAACAATGTATGTATCATTCTAACAAATGAAAGTTGTTAAAAAGAAAAAAAGAAAACATGTACAGTACACAAAAATAATGGTATTTGTTAACAATTTGCTTTTTTGTATTAATGTAAATTAATGAATGTTACAGTCTAAAATGTGAGAATTTAATAAAGATGTTTAAGGGCTTTCTGTAGGGATAGATTCATAATTTACTGTATTCCCAGATTGTGGAATAAGTTATCACTACAGTTCAAACGATGTGCTATTTTTAACTACCTTTAAGGCTTGTCCTGATGATTGGGTGGATATACACAAATTGATAATTATTGAGTACAGCCCTGCATAATATGGGAGGTAAGCATTAAGTGCTTGAAAAGGGTGGCAAGAGCTTTTAAGTCTGTCTGCTTAACGGTGTATGTCACTACATTATTTTGGTCCCCATTATTTCATGCCTAGAATTGTTCTATTGTTTTTGTTCCCATTTTATGTATTGTTTTTACTTGCTACCTAAAAGAGAGTGGTGAATCCCACGTTTCCATGTATACAATAAGTAATCAAGTAGTAGTTGTCTCTTAAAGCATGCAAAAAGTCAGGAAAATTCTGTTTTGCTTTATCATTATTCTCCAGCTCCTGAATAAAAAAAAAAACATTTCAGAACCAAAACAAAGAATACCAGTCAAAAGAGAAAAGACTAGAGAGAGACTGGCACTGCAGGGGAGTGCAGTAGAAGCTGACTCTATGATATACTCAGCCAGGATTTTGTTTTAGAGGATCACTAAAATGGCAGAAAGTGGGGGCATGCAGGCATGAGCTGGGGATGTTTTGAAACTTGTGGTTGGTTACAGCTGTCCTAAGCAGGGACAGAGATATTGGGTATTGTAACGTGAGAAATGAAAACGCAACAGCTGTTCAGGATGGGGAGAGGGAGCACTTTGTGTGAAAGAAGAGTAAGGCATTGTTAAGGGGGGATACAATAGTCTTGAGGACAAACTTGCCAGGACAGCAAGACAGGGCATTAAGAGAAGGATATCATGGTTTTGTATGAGGTGTGGGAAGGTGGAAGGAGGGTAATGTTAGTCAAGAGGAATGTCTGCATTGGATGCACAGTGTTGCTTACTGGTGGAAAAGGTGTCAGAAGAGAAACTGAGGAGATAATGAAGAAGTGGAAAGGGGATGTGTAGCAATGATGTGGAGAGCTAGCGGTAAAATCTTAAGAATGTAGTCACACATGATGGAGCTGGTAGCCACTCGAATCTCTGTTACTTGTGGAAGTGTTGCTGCTAGTTTCAGAAGCACTGTGGGACTCCTAGAGTGTTGCTCCTGAGGGGTGAGATAGGCCAGAAGGGAGGCAGAGTAGGAGGCACAAGGTATGTGACTTGGAACTCAAGGGGACTTGAAGAACCTTGTGTAGAGACAAAGGAGATTGAGGAGGTTGGGATCCACATTTTCATTTTCCTGCAAGAAATAAGACATGTAAATGGAGGCATGGAAACTGAGATAAGAGGTGCTTGGGAGAGTGATGGCACATTATACAGATGGGATTCTTGGTAAAAATTCAAGTATCAAAATTACTTTCAAGGATCACAATTACTTTCCTCAGATTTATGAAAGTGAAAGTATAACATGGTTAAATATTTATTAAGTTTGTAGTAATGTATTTGACAAAGTGAGCATAGAGTTGGTATACGTAATTAATAAAGATGTGGGGATACAGCCCCACATATGGGGGTGCAAGGAGCATAGGTTCCTACAAAAATGTTTTAATGAAATTATAGCAAGTTTCTAGATTTGCTGTATATGTAGGTGAACTTTTTTTTTTATATTTGCAGGTCTTGTATTTCTTATAGGAGGTTATATAAATGGGGGCGGGGGAGGTGAAAGAGGTGGTTGTCTATAATGTGGAATAGGAAGTGTGTTGGGCATAAGATGAGGTCAGAACAAATAGGGTAGGAACAGTTGGGTATTAATATGTCGGTAACTGCATCTGGTTATAGGTGTAAACAGTGTCTCCTGAAGGTATGTAATTGAGTGTATTGGAGTTCAGGGGGGATTTGAATTCCACCCAGAAAAGTATGTAGTGGTCCCAATAGGTGGGAGAAGAGAGGAGTGGAGATTACCAACAAAAGGAGCAAATATCTGAGGCTTAAGATGTGTCCTCCCCCAAAGTAGGTAAATAGAAGGAACTGTCAGTAAGTTTTGGAGAGGATGTGGGACAAATGGAGAAATGTATGATGGCATCTCTAATATGGTGAATAAAGGTGTTTAGAATTATGATTTTTCTCTGCTGGTGCTGTACACTGCTTGACATTTTATTTATGCTACTTGCAAGAAGGTGATTAGCTGTGTTTGAGAGGTATGTGATAGATGCATGTAGAAGGGGTAGGAGAATAGGGAAGCAAAGGCTCAGAGCAGGTAGGGAGGGGAGAGGTTGGGCCATTCTGGATCGTCATTACTTCATGGGGGTGGTCAGCACAGGTTGCCACACAAAGGAGCTGAAATTGAAAAGTGTAAAAGCCAAGAAAAAGTATATATGGGTAAGGAAAACTAAGAAAGCAATGGGAGGAGCAGCAGAGCTGATGGTGAGGGGAAAGGGGACTTTAGTAAAGCACATTTACTGAAAGAGAGGAGTGTGACTAAAGCATTTTGGATATGGGGCTGAAAAGATGGTAGACTGAGTGGATAGTGAAATCTTGGAGAACTTATTGGGAAGGAAGATATAGAATGTTTGCAAAGATGAGTGGAGTAGGCAATGGTGGGGCTGTGACTGCATTAGGAAGGGATGAAAACATTAATAAGAAAGAAGGAAAGGAAGGCAGCAAGCTTTTAAAAAAGAAAACGGAGGAGAAGTTTGTATATATTTCACTGGGCAGAGATTTTGCAAGGGTTTCACTGTATTCTCAGCATCTGCTTGATCAGAGTTGCTTAGTAAACTGCTTGCTGAACTGATTTGAAATTGAAACCTTTTTCTCTGAAGGTCTCTGTGTGCAGGCTGTTTTGCATTAGTTAACTCTAGATCCAGTGTTGTCTTTTGTTTTTGTCCCTTTCAACCTTTTGGGTTATTGGATCTGATCAGATCCGATGTCGGTGCTTTTTAGAAGCTGTGGATCCAGGACTGTGACTCCTCCTCTACCAATAATCCCTCTCTTCCACCAAATTCTTCAGATCTTGTTTGCCACTTGATCTAGAAGTTTATGTTTTTGAGGGCTCTGATATGGTCACCAAGATCTCCTCTGGAAAACGTCACCTTTGGTGGCATTTTGGAATTGATGAAGCGGGGGGGGGGGGGTTCCTCTGATACATCCTCCTTGAAGAGTCTGTGTTCCTCGAGGATTTTGAAGTGTTCTCTTTTACCTCCTGTGTGGTACCACCTGCTGATTGTACTCATAGGGCTTGTACCTCAGTAGGCTTGGAAGGATCCTGACAAGGTGGAATCATTCCCAAAAAAGCCAGACAAAATTTTAGTTGCATCTAAAGATAGAGCAAACTGGAGCAAGGGTCCCCCAGCTGATGGTATGGTTGTGGCGGCGGTCACTAAAAAAGAGCTGTCTGAGGAGAATACATCTGATCGTCTACCTAATAGAGAATCTAAAGCACAGGACAGATTCGGTAAATGGATGTATGCTTCAGTGATTTCGCACATAGAGCTCTGAACTACATCGCTTACATGATGCTTTTTCAGAGACCTGACAAAGGAACTCACCAAGTCCCTCTCAGGTAACCTACCATTGGGCATTCAGAAAACAGTGGAGTCCCAGATGGCTACCGTACAATTAATGTCGAATTTATCCATGCATCTGCTTTCCAATGCAGCTGATGGTATGGCTGGAGTAGCAGTTACCACCATAGTCATCCTCTGGCATGCCTGGATGCAATTGTGACTTTGCAGAAGGCTTCAAGCCATCCTTCCTTAATGCTCCCTTTGATAGCTTTACACTGTTTGGGCCAGAAATTAAGGAAGTTTTCATCAGGAAATAGGATGGTAAGACGAAATTTTCATCAGGAGATAACAGGATGTTAAGACCCGTTCTGACATTGGAATCTGCTTCACCACCCTTCAGAGAATTTCCTTCAGAAATCAGAGACTTAGTAAGAAAATATGGATTTCATATCTTAGTCACCATTCCTCACGTTAGGGTCTTGGATCCAATATCGGATCTGAGTCCCCTCCCATGACGCTCTGCTGCCCTCTAACCCCTTAGATCTCATTTGCCGCTTGATCTAGACAGATGCAGATTGCTCAGCTCCTCAAGGGGGCAGAACGTAGGTTCTCTGTTTTTTTGGGTTTTCCATTTTATTTAGATTTCCCTTTGAATAGTAGTGGTTCGGCTGTTGTTGTAGTTGTTCCTTTTCCTTCCCGCTCCTGGTTTTGATGTTTAGTCATTTGACACCTTTTTTCTTAGGGTGTAGCCATTGTTATAACCTTTAGTAAAGGTAGCTTGTTTTGTGTGATTATTGTTGGTGTCTAATTTGGTTATTCTAGTATCTGATGGATTATTCGGGTTTTGATCTCCGCTTGTGTTTGGATCCTGGTATTTGGATTTCCTTTGGCAGTGTTGTTTGGGGTTTGATTCATGGTGGACAATCCCTTGGGTTTTAAACGATGCTCCTCGTGTGGCTGGAAAATGCCTGATGTTCATCGTGCATACAGCTGCAGTCATAACAGATGGGTTCTCCTGCCGTCAGGCGGGTCCTCGGTCGGCCGAATTCCAAAGTCTAGGTCCGGCGTCGGTTGTCGTCACCTCCTCCCTGATGTCAGTGCGCCAGGGGCATAAAAGAACCATTTTCTTCAGTCTTTCTTGCCGTGCGGTGCCCGAAGCAGAAGCAGTTCGCAAGTGCCGGTCGGCCAGCTCCTGAAATTACGAAAATTTTGCAGCCGAAGTCTTCTTGAAAGCTAAGTACCCCGTTGGGGAAACTTTTCTTGCCTCAGACCGATGTCAGACAAAGTTAATAATTGTATTTCTTGTTTGAAGCAAATACCACATAAGGATTTTCATTCCCTCTGCATTCCTTGCTTAGGCCCAGACCACGACGTCTCGGTCTGTCGTTTTTGTGCTACATTCAACAAACGCACCATTAAGCGTCGGGCGGAGTTCGCCCAGCACTATTTTGGCAAAAAATTTAACTATACTATGTCGTCGGATACTCCGACTCCACTTTTGTCTAAAAAACGCAAAGATAAGGACCGACACACGAGGTCCGCAGCCTCTACCGACACCACGCCAAAGCCGACTACAGGTGGTCCAGTTCTCAACGAGGCGCCTACGCAGCCCCTGCCTACCAACGACACTTCATTGGCGGTGTCTTCTGTGCCCGAGGTCGCTGGCTCCTCGGCCCACACCCCGACTACAGATACCGAAGCCACTCTTGGTGGTGAATCTCAAAATGTAGACAGGTCTGCCTCCTCTCAAGGTGTCTTCAGACCTTCCTCTTCTTTTTCTATCAAGGCTTTCACTAAGTCTAAAGCAGCCATGCATTCTAAGAGACAAGCTCCACAGGGCCCTTCTCCAGGCCCCATGCCTAAAAAACAGATGCTTAAAATGGTTGAGGATTTGATTACTCTTATCAGGGGTTCTCAACCCCCCCCCCGGACAAAAGGTCCAGAGTGGAGGAAGAATCCCCCTCCTCTGACCAGGCCTGCATTATTTCAGAGCACTCTGATGAACAGGAACATTCTTACTCCCCTTTTGAAGATTCAGATGCTGAGGAGTCCATTCCCTCTATCTCCCCCCCAGAGGATTACTCATTTGGGGAAACCTTGCATACCTTAAGGGAACACTTCCACTGGGAAGGCCAAGAGTACTCAGATTCCAAGAAAAGGCTTAGGGATTTTCTCTTGCTACCCCAGCACAGGCCTCTGGCTATACCTCCTGTCTTAGACATACTAGATGATGTGTACTCGGAGGCCTGCCTTAACCCGGATTCTTTACCTCCAGCCCCAGTCAAGCCTGACAGGTACTACCGGGTTCCTGACTCACACCAATTTTTATACAAAAGCCATGCGGCTGACCCAGAAACTATCTCACAGGGCCCCAAGGGAATTAAGGCCTCCACTGCTAAAAACCCACTACCTTCCGAGAGAGATTCCAGATCCTTAGAAAGGTGGGGGAAAAAGGTATACACCTCGGCCACCTTAACCATGAGGGCATTAAACTGCCAGTTCCATATGCTAAAGTACCAACAGTTTCTGTTATCACAGTTGAGAAGTAAAATGTCACAACCTGAACAACCAGACTTGAAGGAGTTGCAGGATTTGATGCATAGTGCAGAACAAGTGGGTAAACACACCTTGCAATGTGGTTTTGATGCTCTAGAGGCCTCATGTAGAGCTGCTGTTACAGGATCAGTCATACGTGGACATGCCTGGCTCAAGGAGCAAACCTTACCAGATCATGTCAAAGCTAAATTACTAGATGCCCCTCTACAAAAGGATGTATTATTTGGTATTAAAGCTGAGGAGGTATTAAAGAAAATGGAGGAAAAGGCTAAATCAATGCAAACAGTGAAAGATTTTCTACAGGTACAACCTCCACGTTTCAGTAGAAATTGGCCTTCCAAAAATTGGTCCTTTCCAGCCACGGACAGACCCCAAAGAGGTAGATACAGGTGCCCGAGGGGCAGAGGGCAATCTCAAGGATCGTTTAGAGGCAGACAATGGCAAGCTCCTACACAAAGAGGTGGTGAGGATAGTTTGCAGCCATTCAGAAAGCAAGCCCAATGACTTTCCCCTTTGCAGGCCAAGCAAGGCTCAAATGGCAGCACCCTTAGGCGGAAAACTGGCATTATTTTCAAAAAAATTGGCATATTGTCACAAAAGACAAATGGATCCTGGACATTATAAACAGAGGCTACAGTCACACCCTTCCAAAAATGAGAGGCATACCAAACCTGCCACACAATCAAAGGGCAGAGGCACAAAGACAAATTTCAGATCTCATGGACATGAAAGCTATTCAAGAGGTACCTACTCACGAACAAGGTCAAGGTTTTTATTCCAGACTATTCCTGGTACCAAGGAAGGGAAAAGATTGGAGACCTATTTTGGACCTATCCATCCTAAACACATTTTTACTCGTACCAAAATTCAAGATGCTCACATTACAGCAGCTTCTTCCCATGCTGGGCAAGGAGTCTTGGCTGGTAACATTGGACCTCAAGGAGGCATACCTGCATGTCCTAATCAGACAAAATTGCAGAAGATACCTCAGATTTCTTGCAGGTTCAACCCATTATCAATTCTCTGCATTGCCCTTTGGCTTATCTACTGCGCCCAGAGTATTCACGAAATGCCTGGCATCAGTAATTGCCTACTGCAGACTTCAAGGGATACAAATATACCCATATTTGGATGACTGCCTGATCCAAGTGGACAGCAAGCACATACTTCTGAAACATCTGGCTTTTGTAATAATGTTGTTGAATTCTCTGGGATACACAGTCAAGAAAAAGAAATCAAGGCTAATACCATCTCAGAAAATTATTTTCCTGGGTGCCAACTTGGACACAAACACCCAGATGGCCTACCTCACGCCAGAGAAGCAGGGGCAACTAACTCAATACTTCAGAGCACTAGCAAATTTCAACAGGCTGACTGCAAGGAAAATCCTGCAGGCTCTGGGATTCATGGCATCTTGCATCTTACTAATCCCATGTGCAAAGCTGCATATGAGGAAACTTCAATGGTACCTGAAAAACCTATGGTCTCAACACAGCCACAGTTTGGAAACAATAATACCACTAATTCCATGTCTTCAAAAGGAATTTCTGTGGTGGGCTCAAGCATGCCAAAGAAACACAGGTCTCCCATTCTGCAAGCCTCAAGCAAATCAAGTCATCACAACAGACGCCTCGGACTACGCCTGGGGGGCGCACATGACAGATCGGTGCATTCAGGGCAAATGGTCCCAAAAAGCAAAGCATCTACACATCAATCAAAAGGAAATGCTAGCAGTAATAAATGCTATTATAGCTTTCAAAGACCTTCTGCATCCAGGTCAGCTACTGATAAGGACAGACAACACCACAGTAATGTGGTACATAAACAAACAGGGAGGAACCCACTCATACCCCCTATGCAGGCTGGCCATGTCACTTTGGAACATGGCTCTGGAATTACAAATCGAACTTCAAGCACAGTACTTGCCAGGCAAGGAAAACACGCTGGCAGACAACCTAAGCAGAAATATGACAGATCCACATGAATGGAAGTTGCATCCTCAAGTTTTTACAGAGATAATTCAAGCATGGGGAAGGCCAGACATAGATCTCTTTGCCTCCCACAGAAATCACCAATTGACGAAATTCTGCTCAAGGACTTTTCATCCACAGGCCTGGAGAGTGGACGCTCTCTCTTTCATTTGGACAACAATGACAGTTTATGCCTTTCCACCTCTTCCTCTGCTGCCCAAAGTTCTATTAAAAACCAGAGCAGACAGACCAAAGATGATTCTCATTGCTCAAGACTGGCCAAGACAGCACTGGTACCCACTCCTGAGGAGCCTGACGCATTCCCCTCCATGGACCCTACCTCTAATGCCTCTTCTTCTGACTCAGCACAGCTTCAAAACTCTTCACAGTCAGCTGAAAACACTCAATCTGGCCGCATGGAAGATTCCTTAACATCACAACAGACCCTACTCTCCAAGGAGGTGCAGGATGTCATTTTGGAGGCCAGAAGGCCGTCTTCTAGAAAAGCTTACTCCGCAAAATGGAAACGGTTTTGTGCCTGGAATGAGAAAAAGGGCCAGAATCCTGGAAAACTGAATTTACCTCAAATATTACAGTATCTAGCTGAGCTGCTAAGCAGTGGACTTTCATTCTCCTCCATCAAAATCTATGCCTCAGCCATTTCTGCAGAATACAACACTGATCCACCTTTATTCTCTCACCCCCTCTTAAGACAGTTCCTCAGAGGGGCTAAGAATATAAAACCCCCAAGGAAACAGCCAATACCTGCTTGGGACCTCAATTTCATTCTAGAAAAGCTGACCTTGCCTCCTTTTGAGCCAGCTGCCTCAACAGATTTGCAATATTTGTCCTGGAAAACAGCTTTCCTTCTGGCTATCACTTCTGCTCGTAGGGTATCGGAACTACAAGCCCTCATGTCTGTGCAGCGTTTTATCATCTTCCATCAGGACAGAGTTTCCTTACGAACCAACCCGTCCTTTATGCCAAAGGTGGTATCCAGGATAGCTCTGAATCAGGCTATACACTTACCTACCTTCTACCCTAATCCTCAAAACAAAGGGGAGAGACTACTACATTCCTTGGACATCCACAGATAACTGCGTTATTTGGACAGAACAAAGCCTTTCAGAAAATCAGAACAGCTCTTTGTGTCCTATGCTATAGGAGCTCAAGGGAAGCCAATTTCCAAACAGACAATCTCAAAATGGATAGCCCACTGCATACGCTTTTGTTACTCTTTTCATGGTAAAATTGTACCTGCAGGCATCAGATCTCACTCCACAAGGGCCACAGCTACATCTGCAGCTTTCCTCAGAGGAGTTCCTACCAAAGATATTTTGGAAGCAGCCACTTGGAGTTCTGTGCATACCTTCTCCAAGCACTACCACCTACCATTATACTCCAAAACTAGAGCAGGCTTTGCCACTGCAGTCTTGCAGGGCATTCTGGCTCCTCCTAGTTCCACCTAGTGCCTACCACCCCTTTCTTAGCTTTGGGTTTCTACCCATCTGTTATGACTGCAGCTTTATGCACGATGAACATAGTACAGTTTTGTACCTACCATAAATGTAGATGTTCGAGTGCTAATACAGCTGCAGTCCAGGTTTCCCTCCCTCCTTCCCCTCTTGGGACAGGCCTATTGGCTAACACCTCCTCATACAACCTGATTGGGGTATTCTTTTATGGTGTATTTGCTTGCAACTACTGTAGTTTGATTATATTGCATTGCTTTATCACACAAATTTATGTATTGCCTTCCTTCTGGGGGCACCTGACATCTGGGGCAAGAAAAACTGAAGAAAATGGCGTCGGCTGGTTCTTTTATGCCCCTGGCACACTGACGTCAGGGAGGAGGCGACGACAACCGACACTGGACCTAGACTTTGGAATTCGGCCGACCGAGGACCCGCCTGACGGCAGGAGAACCCATCTGTTATGACTGCAGCTGTATTAGCACTCGAACATCTACATTTATGGTAGGTACAAAACTGTACTTTTCTGACTCACACGAGGAGTGTCTCTATTGTCTCAGCTGCGACCATCTGGAGGTTGAGTGCAGTATTTGCACTCCCTTCAATCCCAGAGCCCTGGTCGACCGCCAAAACAAATTTCTGATTAAAGGCTTAGTTAAAGGGGGCCCCTTGGTCACTGCTACCCCGACCAAAGCGGGCCCTTCAGGGACGAAGAAAAAAGTTTTTCCAGGTGAGGAGGTCCCTTCCAAGTGACCCCGGCTGTCGGATCCAAAGTCCTCAGATCTGACTCCAACCAGGGCGGTGTCGGATCCAAGAGCTTTGAATCCCAGAGTCTCTAGGGAGTTCACCCCTGGATCAGACTCCAGGTCTTTGAATCTGACGCTGTTGGTTCCCACTCCCGAATCCAAGGCTGTGGAGCCGAGACCCATGGATCTGAGGATGGGGGCATTGTCTACAGACCCGGCTGTCTCAGATCTGAGAGAGTCGAGAGCAGTTGCCTTAGATCCATCGGCTCTCTCGATTCCGAGCAGGTCTGATCCAAGGCTCATGTTGGAGCCTGTTGTAGTGGAGGAGTTTCCCTCGGATCCATTGAGAGTAGGTCTCATTCGAGGGAGCAAAAGAGGAGATCTTCCGAGTCCAGAAGGACAGGATGATGCAGCCCTTTTTGAAAGCTCAGATGAAGTTGGGGCTTCTGGCTTCCCCAGCCCACAGGTCGGGGACCCAGTCTCCCACTTCCCATTTAACCTCTCCTCATCTGACCATTGGTTTGAATTCCCAGGGACTGGTGCGCAGAGCAGAGACAATGGGAATGTCAGGCCTCAGTTTGTTCCCTACCCCATCGGGATTGGTGGTTGGTGCTGTGCCTACACCCCCAGGACAGGCCATCCCTCCGGGCTGGGCTGCTGACCCGGGGTCCATGGGGTTGGATTCAGGTCCAGGTTTTTCGGACCGGTCTCTGCCCCTAGGCGCATCAGCTTTCGACAGCTCTGGTCCAGTGCTGTCCGGTGGAGAGGGGGTCAGGGGGGATCTACCCTCTCTTCAGCTGTGGTATTATCGGCAGGAGAGGGGGATGGGACCTCCTCCAGTCCTTCCACTTTCCAGATGGCAAAAAGGTCCTTCTCTGCTATCAGAAATGCCTCCCCTGCCCACAGTCATCCTACCTAGCCTCAGTATCTGAGCGGACCTCCTCATCCTGCTTCCGGTCAGCCCATCCGGTCTAGCCTCCAGGGGGGTGCCTCCCCCATAGGGGTCCCCTCCTCTTCCGAGTCTTCCCCGCAGCCTACGGCGGAGGAAGTTCCTAGGAAGAGGACATGTAAGAGGAGATATCTCGACTCTCCCAAGGAGTCTTTAACTGAAGATATGGATGCTGATGAAGGGGACGTGTCCCCGAGATCTCCAGCCGAGGACTTCTCCTTTGGTGACATACTTGAGATCCTCAAGGCCAAAGGCAGTTGGTCTGCCCAATCTCTGTCCTCTGAGGAAACCGTATTTCTGGAGGCTTTTGGTATGGGCCCATCTACCTCTTGGCCCCCCCCCCCGCTGACCCTCTTATCAATCTCATGGCCAGCAGGGGTTGGAAGGAGCCAGATACCCTGGAGCCAGTGCCTAAGAAAGCAGACAAATTTCTCAGCCTCCCAGCAGATAAAACCTTCTGGTCCAAGGCAGTCACGGTTGATGCTATTGCAGTGGCCGCTGCCACTAAAAAGGAGTTGGCGGAGCAGAGTTCTTCTGTCCATCCTCCCAATCACGAATCGAGAGCTCTGGACAGATTTGGAAAGTGTGTGTTCGCTTCGGCTTCCTTTAGCCTGCGAGCCTTAAGTTATCTTGCTCATTTCACCCATCTCCAGAGGGATTTGATTAAGCAACTGTCAACTGCCCTTACCGGGTCTATGTCTGAGGAGGAATTTAAGGTGGTTTCTCCCAAGCTGGCCACCCTTCATTCAGTTGCTAATTCATCCATGAGGCTAATTTCCAACGCTGCGGAAGGGTCCTCATGGGCGACTGGTTCAGACATCGCCATTAGGCGTCATGCCTAGCTGCCCCTGAGCGGGTTTGCAGAGGCCTTCAAGACATCATTTATCATCACCCCCTGTGATGGTTCCACTCTCTTTGGTCCCAGTATGAAAGAGACGTTGACCTGCAGTGAACAGGAATGGAAGATGTCAGCTGTCGGGATCAGATTTTCTACCCCTGTAAGGTCTTTCTCTAAGACTCAGAAGGGGAATAAGAAAATGTGGTTTTGGACGATGCAGTCTTCCTTCCAGGATGTTCAGGACGATTCCTCTTCCAGGGGATGGGAAGAGGTTTCAACGTCAGACATCATCCTAGGGGCAGAGGAGGCCCACAGAATCAAGGTTCCAGGGAGCCCTTCTCTGAGAAACCTTTTCAGCGTCCCTGAGACGTTGCCCGACTGTCCTTCCCTGGTGGCAGTCGGGGGTCAGTTATCTTTGCATCCTCTAGCCTGGGAAAATGTTACAAACGATCAGTGGGTGCTAACCATTATATCCAGGGGCTATTGCATTCCCTTTTTGGAAGTCTCGCCAAAAACTAGAACTCTTCCGGATGTGCCACCCAGTCAGGAAGAGTTGGCCCAACAGCAGGTTGTGAACCTTCATTAAAAAAGAGCCATCCAAGAGGTCCCCGCAGGGCAGAGAGGATCCGGAATGTATTCCCGATTCTTTTTAGTTCCAAAGGGAACAGGGGACCTACGTCCTATTCTGGACCTCAGTCGCATGATCCTGTTCGTACAGAAGTCGAAGTTTTGGATGGTCACTGTGCAATCGATTGTGCCCCTCTTGCACAGCAATGACTGGATGTGCTCAGTGGATCTTCAGGATGTGTACTAGCATATAAAGATGGATCGATGGTCCAGGAGGTTTCTCCGCTTTTTCTTGGGAGCCGATCACTTTCAGTTCAGGGCCCTGCCCTTTGGTCTCACCTCAAGCCCCAGGGTGTTCAAATACATGGCAGTGGTGGCAGCTCATTTCCTGCTGCAGGGAATACAGATGTTTCCCTGTTTGGACGATTGGCTCCTAACGGCCCCTACAAAGCATCAACTATTGGACAACATACATACCTTACTCCCTGTTCCATCAGTTGGGAATTATGGTAAACATGGCCAAGTCCTCCTTGATTCCTACTCAATATCTGGAGTTCATAGGGACTCTAAGCAAGAAAAACAAACAACACTGGAGCAAGCATAGCATTAAAATCCACAAGTTTTT
This sequence comes from Protopterus annectens, assembly GCF_019279795.1. Taxonomy (NCBI): domain Eukaryota; kingdom Metazoa; phylum Chordata; order Ceratodontiformes; family Protopteridae; genus Protopterus; species Protopterus annectens. Next base: position 64,371,985 of record NC_056727.1, on the reverse strand, counting down.
AATAAAAAAATAGAACGTTAGTGCTTTCATACCCATATACTAGGCACTTCTTCAGACAAAATACAAAAAAAACACACCAGATATATATAATGCAATCAATTATTCAATGAAGCATTTTATGTTCCCTAAGCAAAGACTTTAAGGGAACATACCCATTTAACCCAGGGCACTTATGTGCTTGCAGAAGCACTATCCATTTAGTCTCTGCTTTCTCTACAATATTATTCAAATTACCTCTTCTATCACTACATTAAAACATTGTAAAACCAAGAAACTAAAAGAATGACATTATCATGAACGTGTTTGAATAAGGCACTTGTGGGATTTCTATGTCTAATAGAAACTGCTACATTTCATAGGTAGGTACTAGGCTATTGGCTCTAGGGTCTATACAAGCCTAGCCATAACGATTTCCTGGCTATTGCTTCCCACAAATATCTACTTTCCTGGACCCCTGTCTAGCAGGGCTACTGATGTGATCCCCGTGGTGAATTTCCTATCTCCCCTCCAGTCGTCAAGGTTCCTCTTGAAGAGGGCCATTGAGGCGCTCTGCCTGACATGTATGGGCAGCCTATTCCAGAGTATGGGGAGTCGCTGGGTCAGGAACCTATCCCTCCAGCATGTTCTATTCATCGTGATGACAAGGTTAAGATGCCTGGAGCATGTGGTTTGGAGGGATTGGGATTTCTTTAAGTGTACATGTCCATCAACTCTGGGTTTGACATGGCCTTGTATGTTAGGCAGGGATCGCCACTGAGTAGGCGATATGCGACAGGGTATAGTTGGAATTTCTTTAGATGGTCAGCATAAGGCATCTGCTTTAGGTAGGCATTCATTTTGTGAGGTATTTCTGCAACCTTTCTAGTTGTTCAAGTAAACGCTCCCTCAAAGTTCTACTAGTTTTTCCCACATAGAAACTGGTACATCCAAAAAGGAAAGGTACCTTTGCTTGCAGGAATTGTGCTGCATTTCATTTTATTTCTACTTTCCAAGAATTTCATCATCCAGTTACTAGCTTTATATTTAAGCCCAGGTTCTATGCAGATTGCTCCATCAGAAATCTGGTTTACCTTGTGTCAGAAGAAAAATTTAAACGAGTCACATCTGCCTCAGGTGATGAAAAACTTCTTTATTAGCAGCTAACCAGTTTACACAACATGTTAGCCAAGATGATCTCCTCTGGTCAACTTGTTTACTGGCATCAACTTTTATACTGCAAGCAAAACAACTTTTTGTTACATTTCTGACCGTTGACAGTTGGCTATGAAAAACACCTGCGGTAAACATGTTTATCACAAATCACCTCAAACCAACAGTTAGTACAGAATGTTCAAGAAGTACAGAATGTTCAGTTCACCAATGGTAGCTCAAATTTTCCAGGACACACAGCCTGCTTCAGTAAATTAACTCTTACTCGGCCGTGCGTCCTTATCCCAGGCTTCACTGAGCTATAACCAGATCTCTTTATTCTGAAAAGCAGAAAACAGTTATTATTCAGGTTCATAAGCAATGCTGCATTTTGTTCACAGATGAGGCCCATCTTTGATAGGCATATCCCAACAAATAACATGTTCACTTTGCAAGAAGAGGAAAAAGACAAATAACAGTATGTTTTAAAACTTTTTGTCTTTTTATTTCAGCAATATATGGTAAAAACTAAGTTTTTCTTTGCATACACTACTTCATTGGCAAGACAAATTTTTAAACTTCAAAAACATTTGCAAAAAGTCATATTTCAATATATTCACTTTCACCAGTCTGTTGCAATTGCTGGTACATCGTCTTCATAATAGCAGTATCAACCAGTCTTTGTAGAAGACCTCTGATACAGGGTATACAACAGCAACCACATACCACCACAATAGCCACAGAGACTCCAATGGACACCAGGAAACTGCTGATGAGATGACTCCATTTTCCAAACCACGCTTGTAGAAAGTCTGTAAAGGGATTACTTACCCCAGAGTTCTCTGCCAATTCTTTGGATAACATCTCCAAACCTTTTAAAGCTCGGGTGATACTTCCTTCAGGCGCAGTGTTGTTTGGAATATATGTACAACAGAAAGTCCCAAACATCCTGCAAACTCCTCCTTCTTTGGCCAGGAGCATATCCAATGCAATTCGATTCTGCCATGCCACCTGCGAAGTGGCCTCCAGTTGTTCGGCAATTCCTTTCAATGCATCTTTGGTATAGTTCACAAAATGCTGATGGTTATAGTAAATGTAGTTGATCCAGTCCACATTCTTATTAGGTTGAATCCAGACAAAGATGGATGTGAAACCAGCTGCTATTTGGTTTATTGCTTTGTATTCATCAGGTACGCCTCTTGGTACGCCAATGCTATCGATGTAGACACCGTTATCGAAGGATTGCTTCGGAGCCTCTCTTTTTCTCCTACTCAACCACTTCGGCTTTATTTCAGATTCTCTTACGAAATTGCTTGCTGGAACTGGAAAAATGTAGAATGGCAGAATTAACTTTACAAGTTTCCTTCCAGGAAATCGTAAGCCTTGATCTGAGTTTGTCTCCACATAACCACCATACGTCTGCTAAACTGTGAGTTTGGTTCTCCAGAAATGGATTTTCATTGCCATTCACAGTAACATTGCAATAGTTCTGTCCCATATTGCCATAATTCTTCCCTGTGCCATCTCTGGAAATGCACTTATACGAACCTGGATAGGAAATCGCTGCAGGTGGTTTCTCAACTTTGCTTATGACTGGAAAATGCTGAGTTTCATTTTTGCATTTATCTTCAGTTTTGTTGAAGAATAATTTTAACAGACATGTTAGGTTACCTTCATCTTGCATCAATGGGACTGTTGCTAATTGCTGTTTACCTTCAGCACAAGAAACACAGTTCTCACGATGTGCCTCTCGGGTACTATATCTAACCCAAGATAACCATTCATTATGGTGTACGAATCCTGTCTCGAGTAACAATTGTTCTTCTTCTGTGAAGGCAAAATCTGCTTTACTTGTAGTATTTTTAAGGCTTTGCACTTTAAGTTGGAGGGTCCCCAAAGGATCAGTTCCAATTGGAAGAGACACTCCGATTCCATAAACTCCTGAATCACTTTCTTGTGGTGACACAATGGTTGTAGAAAATTACTTTGGTACCTTGGAAATGCACAATTTTTATTCTTTGTTGCCTGCTTTTATCTTTCTCTGGTATCACTGCACCACTTGTTTCCCATCCATTCACATCTGTTGACCACCAAACATTTGACCAGGACGTACAGTCTCTATTGCACAAGTATTTTGCACAAGTCAAGAAATTATCATTGTTCCATTTAGAACAGTCCAAAATTCCTTCACAAAGTTTCATCTTAAACACAGTAGTAACACCTGTTTGCGCTTGCAACACCACCATTCCTTTTTCTCTTGCAACTGTTCCTTTTCGCATGGACATATTTACTTTCGCCACCAAAATCATCATCATGTAACAGTTCAAGTACCAGTTGAACATGGCCATCCTCCCTAAGGACTACCTCGCACCGTTGGTTTCTTCACTGGGTTTGAGACGAACTAACCCCTATTGGGCTAATCCCCCTTTGTAGCCAGACTTTGCGCTCAGAGGTCCGGTGGAGTTTGACCAATATCAATGGCAGAAGGAAGAGTCTTGAGTTTTTTATAGTGGGTGATATGAATCCACAAAGTCCTCTCAGCGATCTTTACAGCCGTAGGTGTCGAGATTAGTACTTGGTATGGGCCTTCCCACCTGGGGGATGACCAATTCTTTCTCTTCACAATTCGGATCCACACCCAGTCCCCGGGTGCCACACTTAACAAGGTTTCATTTCTGGAATCTGCAAAGGAGTCATTGGTTACAAGAGATTTGGCATTTAGCAGCTTCTTCATATAATCCGCTAGATCCTCACCCCCCTCACGTTCCGCTGGCAACAATCCTTGCCACTGCGGGACGTAATATGGTCTCCCAAACAAAAGTTCAAATGGAAGTCCTTTGTAGGAAGGTGAGATTCGCATATACAGGAGTGCCAAAGAAAGGCACGCAGTCCATGATCTATGTGTTTCTGCCATCAGTTTGCAGAGCTTACTCTTCAAGACACCGTTGTGTCTTTCCACCAGTCCAGCTGACTGGGGATGGTAAGCACAATGATATTTAAGATCAATTTGAAACACTTGACCCAACTTCTGAACAATCTGGTTAACAAAATGAGACCCATTATCACTGTAAATGCGTCTTGGTAAACCAAATCAGGGAATTATTTCTGTAGTCAAAAGCTTTGCTACTGTTTGTGCATTCGGGTGCTTTACTGGAAAAGCTTCTACCCATTTAGAAAAAGCATCAATAATGACTAAACAGAACCTTTTTCCCTCTGAGGGTGTCAATTCAATAAAGTCCATACAGAGTGTGTGGAATGGATATGGAGGGGTAGGGAATTGCTGCTGAGACTTTTTAACTCCCCTCTGAGCATGATACTTTGCACATAATAAACAAGATAAACAGAATTGCTTTGCATAAGTTGAAAACCCCTTGCACCAAAACACCTTGGACACTATTTGAATCATCGTCTGTACTCCTACATGGGCAGGTCCATGGCTAACCAATGCCGCATACCTAAAAAGGTTTGAGGGTAATACCATTTTGCCATCTGATGCCCTATACAACCCATCCTGTTGAGTGATACCATATTTTACCCAACGACATTTTTCCTTCTGTGTTGTCAATGTTTGCATTACTTTTAGTGTCTCTAAGTCTAAGAGGTGTCCGGGCTCTAAATCATTGTCATGCAAAAGCAAGTCATTTTCTTGAGCTGCCTTTTTTGCAGCCATATCAGCAAGTGCATTTCCCCTGGAGACAGGATCTTTTCTGTTGGTATGTGCAGAACATTTACATATCGCTATCTGAAGTGGTAGTTGCACTGCATCTAACAATTGTAAAATTAAATCTCTGTGATTTATTGGTTTGCCTGTCGCAGTAACCATTCCCCTATTCTTCCATTGTTGAGCGAAAACATGTACAGTGGAGAAAGCATATTGACTATCTGTATAAATTGTCACTTTTTAACCCTCCCCTAAGGTACAAGCTCGAGTCAAAGCCACCAACTCAGCTGCTTGTGCAGAATAAATGTTTGACAATCTCTTTGCCTCCAAAACTTCAGTTTCTGTGGTGACAGCATACCCTACTAGTGTTTTTCCTACAGTGTCTTTCTTTGCTGATCTGTCTACAAACAAAACGAGATCAGAATCTATCAACGGAATATCCATTAAATCTGGTCGGGGAGGCACTTTGTCATGAATGCTCTCTAAACAAACGTGTGGAGTACCTTCTTCTGGAGTCAGCAAAAGTGTCGCCGGATTAAGAGTAGTACATCTTTCTATGATCATATGAGGCTGTGTCAGCAGCACTGTCATACATGACAAATGTCGACTAGGAGATAAAAAGGTTGTCTTATCTTGCAAAAGTATAGTAGCTACTGAATGTGGAACCCGCAATTGTAATGGGTGAAACAAAACTAATGATGCTGAGGCTTGTACTGCCATGGCGGCTGCCACTACAGCTTGAACACAATGCGGCAATGCCCTTGCAACAGGATCTAATCTGGAGGAGTAGAAAGCTATCGGTCTCTGTTTATCCCCATGTACTTGTACCAGAACCGAAGTCATATATCCTCCCTTACAATCAACCATTTGTATAAACGGCTTAGAATAGTTCGGAAAACCCAAAACAGAGGATCCTGCTATCAATTGCTTAATTCTATTAAATGTCTGTATTGCCGTATTTGTCCACTGTATATCATTTTTAGCTGCCATGGGAGTGTCATAGATTAGTGCGGTCAATGGCCCTACTTCCTCAGCATAGTTAGGGATCCAACTTCTACAAAAAATAGTTACACCTAAAAAGGACATCATCTCCTGCTTAGTTGTGGGCATAGGTGCCTCAAGAATTGCTTGTTTTCTTTTGTTCTCCAATTGTCTACCTGCCTGCGAAATTAAATAACCCAAGTACTTTACTTGTGCTTTCCACAATTGTAACTTTTCTTTATTTACCTTATGTCCTTGCTCAGCTAAAAAAACTAAGAAGGGCAAAGGTATCCTTTTTACAACTTTCCTGCGTGGGTGAGGCCAACTAAATATCATCTACATACAACAGAACCTGGCTTTCCTCTGGGGGAACAAACTGAGCTAAATTCGCAGCCATTTCTTGTGCGAATATTGTCGGACTCTCACAATAACCCTGTGGCAATCTGGTGTAGGTGTATCTTTTACCTTGATAAGTGAATGCAAACCAAAATCTACTCTCCTTATGTAGTGGTATGGAGAAAAAAGCATTGCTTATATCTATGACAGATAAATATCTGTTCTGAGGTAGTAAATCATTAAGTAGTGTATAGGGGTCAGGGACCAATGGTGCTCTTGGGATCACAGCTGAATTAACTGCTTGTAAATCCTGAACCAACCTCCATGACCCATCCGGTTTCTTTACAGGAAACAAGGGAGTATTGCAGGGCGAATCTGGGCATTCAACAAGAATTCCTACCTGTTTTAGCTGCTCAATGACTGGCTTAATTCCTTCCTCTGCTTGTTTACTTAGCGGGTATTGGTGCTTACGAGGTCTAAAACCTGACTTTGGAGTTATACAAACTTCACCTGCTGTTTTCATCAGTCCTACATCCCCTTTACCTTTTGACCATAAATCTACAGGTAAGGCACTTAACGCACTATCTTCCTCTTGAGTTAGGAGGATTTGTCATGCCCTTTCTGTTTTGTCATCTCTGAAGTGCACACTTGGTTGTGCCCAAGTCACCCAATTTAATCTTTGTACCTGGATCTGTTGATCTTTCAATTGATTTTCGGACATTGTGTCCCAATTCGTTACCTTTTTCGCCAAATCTACCCAATGTGTCCCCACCGCTTTAGTAATTGAAATATGTGGGCTATAACCTGAGTGATATAAAGAACTCATTTCCTTGGTCAAAGTACAGGTCACTACTGTATTACCTTGCGTATCCCAAAACATATCATTCAAAATTATCCTTGCACGTTTGTGCTTAAAGAATTCTTTTTCAAATTCTTTATCCGGACCAGGGGCCTTTCTGTAGAACATTGTACAATGTAAGTGCGCCGCAACCTGCGGTGACCCGCTCCTAGATTTACTTAAAGCTAGGTTGATCAAATCAGTATCAACCCTCCCTGACCCGTTTGAAATCAAGTCCTGGCTATACCAGTAAAACAAGTCTTGTACTCCCTGTACCACCAAGCCATCCGCTAACCTTTTCGCCTCAATACCTTTAGGTGTGGGAATTGCCACTATTCCAAACGAATGCATCAAATCTCTTCCCAGCAAATTAACTGGACAAACTTTCGATATAATTACCCTACACCTAACAGTTTGGTTTGTTAGCGGATCTGTGAACAATAGAGGATGAGACAGTGGTTCCTTATAGATTTTCCCGTTTGCCGCTTTCACAAGGACAAACTCATCTGTCTCGCAGTTCGGGGGCAGAACTGCTGGACCCAAAAGTGTACGCGATGCACCTGAATCACATAAAAACTCCACTTTCTGTCCCTCAACCAAAAACTCTATCATGGGTTTTTGATCTAGATGCATAGCAATACCCAAATTTGCCAGGTTTATGACTTCACAGTCACAATCCCGCTCTTCCTTCTGAGTGTTCTGACATTCATCGCAGAGAGTGTCTGCCTCATCATCATCACAATCTTTCTCACTTTCTTCTTCTCTACAATAATCACAATAATGAATTTGGCGCCTTCCTTTACAATCATATAGTCCATGCGGAGCCCTTGTTCATAAGCTTGTTCATAAGCTGTGGGGGGTGTTGCCACTCTTCACAGTCGGCAGCGAAGTGCCCACGTCTACCGCACTTAAAACATTCTCCACGTTTTAACCTCCCTTCATATTCCTCTGAATGTCCACCCGGTTTATTTAACGTGTCCCATTTCGGGCCCCCACTTTTTTTACGCCACCACGGCGCCCTTGCCCCCTTTGGTCCTGTACCAAGAATATACCACCATCATCCCCTACTGCTAACACTTGTACTTTCTTTTTCTTTTTTAAATTGAAATGTCGCTCAGCATGCCGTGCATATTCAAACAAAGGTTGCAGTCTACATGTTCTATGATCTACCATATGCTTAGTTATAAAACTACTTATTGGAGCCCTACAACCCTTAAGAAAAGCATTTTTCAATTGCTGTTCATACGGACTATCATTGGTCTGATCCTGCGGAATCATCATTCCACAATGGTTATTGAACACTTCTGTCAATCTTACAATATAGTGATCTACAGATTCATCATCATTTTGGATGCACTGATTTATTACTGTCCAATCTGCTCTTGGACGCCACTTATCAGAAATTCTCTTTAACAGATCAGTGACTCGCGTGTCTAACACCCCAGAATTATGCTTTAATATAGTGCCATCATCTGCCTTACATGTCCAAGCACCACAAACAAAGTGCCAATCTGGACCCAGGATTTGTCGCACTACTTGTTCTACTTCTAAACCATTTAGATGATAACTTAAACACATACCAACTATGTCCTCAGAAAACTTTTGAAAATTAACCTTGGGATGAGGAATACCATCTGTAGCTCGTTTTATATCCTCTCTAGCCCAGGGACAATAAACTAAAATAGTTGGCTCTTGTCCAACATCCCCTGCTTGTGGGTTTGCAACTTGTATTAAGGGAAGAGCTTCTGAGTAGTCAGAAAGTTTAATGGCCCAACATTCTTGCCCTGCTGGTCCTGACCTTAACTGCATAGGTTGGTCTACCTGTTGCAAAGCAACCTTGGGTACTACGGGAATTTGCGGGTAAATTGGAGGGGTCACAACACTTCCTTGAGCAGCCAATAACCCACCCTGCTGTACAGATCCCACATCTTCAGACTGATATTGAGGAGGTTCCGCCGGTACGGCAGCAGCAATTTCCCCATACGGTGGGGCAGTTGCCTGCCTTTGTACCACACAAACTGTATGCTCATCCTCCTTATCTAAAAATAAAGCTACTTTTCCACTTGGCACCAGTGATCTCTTTTGATTTATTTTTTCTTTTTCCTGGCACTGTTTTTCTTTTATAGCTCATTTATTTGCCTCTTCTAACCATTTTTGTGCTTGGGGAAATCCCAATTGTCTTTGCTTTTTAGTTCTAGTTCCCGCATCTCTTTTCAAATCTCTAACCAATTTTGCACAGGCATTCTTATTCAGGGTACCATCAAAATCATATTTCAACTTCCACTTTTTCAAAAATTTAACATTATTTTTGTTTAAACCTTTCATATACTTAGCATCAACATTTAAACAGACATCACTCTCACACTTGCAGCAACTCGAACCCATGTTTCCCCTAGATTTCTTATTTTAGGACTGTATCAAAGTTATTTTACATGGCTTATTATAAAATGGGGCTATCTTAACGGGTGATCCTAACAAAATAATCTTAACAAGTAATCCTACCCACCCTTAACTAAAAATAAAACCCTTGTCGACAAGGTTAAATTAAATTAAAAGAAAATTTAGTTTTCATCCTACCTGAACCAGATGAGACTCCGTTTCCCCTTTTGGTTCAGAAACCGTCCCTCAGATAGGGATCAGAGAGCGGCCGGCCTCCTCTCAATGACAAATCAGTCAGAGGGCTTTCAGTCGAGGGAATCTTAAGATGAGAAACCCTCACCTGCACAGGTTTTTCGGTCTCTCTGTCGGTCTGATCTGTATCCTCGTAGAGGTTTCCGGTCTGAAGGACCAAAATGTCAGAAGAAAAATTCAAACGAGTCACATCTGCCTCAGGTGATGAAAAACTTCTTTATTAGCAGCTAACCAGATTACACAACATGTTGGCCAAGATGATCTCCTCTGGTCAACTTGTTTACTGACATCAACTTTTATACTGCAAGCAAAACAACTTTTTGTTACATTTCTGAACGTTGACAGTTGGCTATGAAAAACACCTGTGGTAAACATGTTTATCACAAATAACCTCAAACCAACAGTTAGTACAGAATGTTCAAGAAGTACAAAATGTTCAGTTCAACAATGGTAGCTCAAATTTTCCAGGACACACAGCCTGCTTCAGTAAATTAACTCTTACTCGGCCGTGCGTCTTTATCCCAGGCTTCACTGAGCTATAACCAAATCTCTCTATTCTGAAAAGCAGAAAACAGTTATTATTCAGGTTCATAAGCAATGCTGCATTTTGTTCACAGATGAGGCCCATCTTTGATAGGCATATCCCAACAAATAACATGTTCACTTTGCAAGAAGAGGAAAAAGACAAATAACAGTATGTTTTAAAACTTTTTCTCTTAACACCTTACTTCATGTAATAAATACTGAAAGAGCCAGGATTGCAGTATCCTCACACTTTCATCTCCCACCATAAGTTGGATTTGGTTTCTAGAGGAAGGGCTTCCTTTGGCTCCACGGTTCTTTGGCATATCCTTCCTTGAGGCCTCCCAGGATTCAGGTAGCTGGGGACTCTGACCCTATGTGAGGAATGGTGACTAAGATAATATCAGATTTATAGTTATTTACTTACCATAACTTGGCATCTGTATTATCTGTAGTCACTATTCATCACGGTCCCACCCTCCAGCCCCCTTCTTGAGAGATTAGCAGGATGTTTGGTGGTCCTGTGTTGGTGGTAGTTGTTTTGGTCTGTCTTTTTTCCTTATGCAAACTCGATCTGAGAGGTTAGATGCAGCATAGTATCATGAGAGGGGAGGAGCTTGAGCTAAGCTGTTTGAGTATGCCGGTTCGGATCCAAGACCCTAACATAGTGAATGGTGACTACAGATAACACAGATGCCAAGTTATGGTAGGTACATAACTATAATTCGGAAACTCTCAAGAGTTCAACCAGTATGCTCTTGCAGACAGGTCCTACCGAAGCACACAGGAAAACAATTTAAATGGATGTCCCCCTAGAGGCAGAGACGGGCTGCAGAATCAAGAGTTTTGCGGTCCCTCTTCTGAGAAATCCTGTCAGTGCTCCTGAAGGATTGCTTGACTGCTGCACTTTGGAGGCAGTGGAGGAGGTGGGGGTGGGGGTCTTAACTCTGCACCCTCAAGCCTGGCAGGCCATTTTATCATATTCTTGGGTACTGTGGATCATCACCAGAGGCTATGTAATACCCTTTGGTTCCCCCTTCTTTAAAGAAAAGAATTCCCACAGTACCACTTCATCATTTGGAAACTGCAACAGCAGAAGTCTGCAAGCTGTTAGGAAAAAAAAGAGTCATCCAGCAGTTCCCCCCAGACTAGTTAGAACCCGGAGTCTATTCCTTGTTCTTTTTAGTTCCAAAAAAGACAGGGAATCTAAAGCCAATTTTAGACCTCATTAATCTCTGTCAGTTTGTAAAGCAAGCAAAGTTCCAGATGGTTACAGTTCAGTCCATTCTGTTTCTGTTGAGAAAGGATTGGATTTGCACGAACAGATCTTGAGGGAGCCTACCACCTTATCAAGATTTCAACATGACAAAGGAGATTTCTCCATTTCTGTCTGAGAGTCCGACATTTCCAATTCAGAGCACTGCCTTTTGGTCTCACCAGAGCGTCTTGGGTGTTCACCAAGTGCGTAGCAGTGGTCGCAGCTCATTTCAGGCTGCTGGGGTTCCAGATATTCCCACACTTAGAAGATTGGCTCCTCACTGCACCAACTAAGGATATTCTCCTCCAGCAAAGGGACTTCTTCTTCTTCTACATTTTCCAGTATTTGGAGATCACAGTCAATCACCCCAAAAGCAAACTGATACCCATGGAACAAGTAGAATTCCTTGGATGCCACTTGAATACGAACAACCAGATAGCTGCTGTACCAGAATCCAGAATAGTTTTTCTACAGCAGACAGCCTCACAACTTCTTCAGCTTTCCTCTACATCTACAAGACTTATCCTTCAATTGCTAGGTGTAATGACTTCCAGTGTAAATCTAATTCCCTTAGCCAGGTATTACATGAGAACTCTTCAATGGAAACTTTCAATACAGTGGTCCTCTTCCTTCATCCTCTTCATGCACTGATTCAAGTTACCACAGTGTGCAAGCCCCACATCATATGGTGGTTGATCTCCAAAGCTTACCTAGAAGGTTGACCTTTTTCTCCACATCTTCCCACAGCCATAGTAACCACGGATGATTCCCTGCAGGGGTGGGGAAGCATTTAGAAGCGAAGACTGTTCAAGGTTTATGGTCAAAAACAGAGGCACTCTACACATCAATATCCTGGAGATGAGGGCAGCCCTTCTAATGTTGCAGACCTTCCAGGACTCTCTCCCCAGGGGTGTGTTCTGCATCCAGACAGGCACCATGTCAGTAATCTGGTACATTAACAAGCAGGGTGGACTGTGTTCATATCCTCTATGCCAAGAAGCCATGAGAGGACCAGTTTCTGATAGCAACACATATTCCCAGGACTTCAGCTAAAATTATTTCTGAATTACAAGCACTCTCTTGTAAACCGCCTTACTTGGTCTTCCATAAGGATAGGGTTTCCTTCAGAATGAATCCTATTTTCATCCAAAAGTGGCATTCGAAATGAGCATTAATCAAACCATTAATTTGCCAGTATTCTTTCCATGATTCTGTATTAAGAAGAATATACTGTGCATATATTAGGTGTCCGCAGGCAATGCAGATTTTACCTCCATAAGACTAAAGATTTCAGAAAAGCTGAATAGTTATTTGTATTTTCTGTAAAGCAAAGCTAGGACAGAATGTTTCAAAAATCGCACTATCTAGGTGGCTCTCTGCATAGCATTTGTATATGGAAAAATTGGGACTATCTTTAGTTAAGAAACCATGAGCTCACTCAAGATGGCCTGTGGCTGCTTCTACTGCTTTTATGCACATAGTTCATATAAATGAAAACTGTGCTTGTAGCAACTTGGTCTACAGTCCACACATTCCTTACTCATTATAAACTTGACATACAGTCAGGGTCATGTACGTCTTTTGGTTCCACTATTCTCAGGAATATCCTTCTTTGATACTCTACCAGGGTTGTGGCAACTAGGGAATCTGTCCCAAAGGTTGAATCGGTCGAAAAAAGACAGCATCTGATATGAAAGTTAAGTACTCACCATAACAATAGATCTGTGTTGCTTATTTTCATCTGGTTCAGCATCCCTCCTCCTTCCCCTTTCCAAATGTTTTCCCTGGTGCTCCTGTTTGATGAAGTGGACCTAACCAGGAACCATACCAGCTGACAACTTCAATTGGGTGTTCTTTCTCCAGGTTATTTTTTGGTACAGGATTTGCTTGCTATATTCTATGAGGTGATAAAAAGAATCTGTTAGCTGATAAGTGGGCAAACTCGATATGAGGTATTTTGTGGAAGAGGGATTATGGGTATGGAAGGACTCAGAGCCCCGAATCCACAGCTTCTAAAAGGCACTGAGGTCTTATCCAGTTTGATCTGATAAACCGAAGGTTGAAGTGGACAAAGAGAAGACAACACAGATTTATTGTTAAGGTGAGTGCATAACTTGTATTGCTGAATTGAGTGTATATTTTTGCAGGGAGCAAGCCCACCTGTGCCCCACAGGGGGCTAGCCCTCCCCATGTGTCCTACACTGGACTTAATTATTCTTATTCCAAGATCACATGGTTTTGGAGAAGTTGCAAAATGCATTTTTTGTTGAGGTATTTCTTTGACTTGCAGTGATCCCTGAGTGAAAATTTTTGTTTGTTGGTATGTGTTGCTGAAACCTCTCATTGTGGGGGTGCAGGAGGCACCTTTTCAAAGTTTGTTCACTTTGTTCATAGTGGCAGTTTCACTATTTCAAGTATTCTTTCAGGAAAAGATGCATCAGTTTGATTTAGATCAGTGATGTATGTTCAAGCATTTGTGTTTTAAGCAGTTGTGAATTTTACAAACATAGTGGAACCCTTGAAATATACACCTGTAAGAGACGAGGCTTGACTCTGCAGGACTGTCCAGCAGACACATTTTACAAAAGCTAAATACTGTATGTATATGAGGGCCTCTTTCAGTCTGTTAAGCTGTTTCAGTTGAATTAGCATCAGTAAGTTCTGTGTCACACACAAGTGAAAAATAAGTGGTAATGTTCTGTATACCCATGCATGGGGCTGTTGGGTCTTTGGGTGAAGCCTGGGTGACAAGTGGACACATTCATTTATACTCTTCAACATGACTTAATTGCTCTTATACAATGTCACTGTTTTAAAAAATAAATATTTTAAATGAGCACTTCATTTTGTTTCTGTCTCTGATTTCTGGTGTAATGCGAGTTTCTAAAGACATTTTTCTAATTTGCTGTGCATACTGGAGTCTGTATACACACAGACATTTGCTCAGTACTTCTGTTGCTAATTCTCATTTGTTGTACGTATTGTTATACATGCTGGACAGGTACATTTTGGGTAAAGATGAAAGTAAAATGTTTTGCTAATTTTTATTTGAGTTGAGAGCTGATATAGCAGAGCTAAGTACCTGGCTGTATTGCATTCTATAACCGTCTGGATATACCAAGCTGATACTTTTTTGCACTCTTTCTGTTTCAGTGATAGTTAACAAAACTGTACTGCATTTATTTATTTGCTTCATTGTTTATTGTTGGCTTCTGTCTGTCTGCAGTTAGTTTGTTTTTCCCACCCAAGTGTTGTTTTAGTCTTAAAGTTGGTGGCTTTGGAATTGCCTTCCCCTGCTATAAATTTGATTTTGGTCACTCCTCCCATTTTCATCTCCTTTCCTCAATCAACGGAGTGCAGTGAGATCATTTTGGAAGGAATACACCCTTGCTTTGATTTTGGACACTCCTCCCAGTCCCATCTCATCAGCTCAGTCTATCAAGTCCAGAGAGTGTATTTGGAAAGGCCAACCCCCTTAGTTTCTTAATCTTCAACTATCTTGACCTAAAAAAAATGACACTTTATTCAGCTGCTTTTACTGTAATTCTGTTCTTCTTACATTACCTTATTTTTGTTTTGCTGCACACTCAGTGTTTAAGTGCTTTTATTCTACTTCATTTGTTACTGCTTGTTAGTAGCCTGATTAATCATCTTGGTTTTGGTTTAGCACTTGAGCTTCAGGCCAGTTACTTTACATTTAAGAAGGTTTTTGTGGTCTACACTTTTGTGGACAAACCCTTATCAAAGCCCACTCTCCATAAGTCAGCCCACGTATTTGGATCACTATGTCTGGACAATTCCCATCAGTTTCTCCTGCCAGCCTGGTTGACATGGGCATACTGAGACAGTGTAGCAACTGCATCATGTTTACTGACAGCCCTCTTCTCCTAACATGCAATTCTTCTACTTGTGAGAAATGCATCTACATTAGTAACCTGGAATCCATGCTCTCTAACACCACAGTCAGTACTCCTGACAAAGGGGATATTTTCAGCACAAACACCACACCACTCACATCACATAGTCAAGCACAACACACACCGACCTATACAGAGGTCCTCAATAAAAACTTGCCTACACAGCAGAGACCTCCAAAACACACTCATAAACATTCCACACACAACACCAAACACATCACATACAGCAGACAACACACCAGTGTTTCACAAACACAGCCCACAAGGCAAAACAATAAACAGACACAGCCCACAAGGCATAACAATAAACCAAACATACTAGTCATTGGCAACTCAATTGTGAAACACACCAATGTCCCCCTCACCAGGCTCGACAAGGAGAAGGTCACAGTCAGTTGTCTGGTGCCAGAATCCACCACATCACACACGCACTTAAGTCTCTCCACAAGTACAAGTAGGACTCTGTCATTGTTCATGTTGGTGTGAATGACTTGAGACGTACCTTCCTGGACTATATGAAGAGAGACATGATTGAACTCTGAGTATGTGTCCCAGGCAGGTATGAACCTAGCCTTAAGCAGCATCCTACCTTCACCAAGAATGATACCACAGTACCAACAAAAAATAATTGACTTCAACAACTGGCTTAGTTTCTGGTGTCATTCCAAGGGGATCCAGTATCTGTCTGCCTGGGATGACATGGTTGACAGGCCTTGATGGTTTGCCAGAGATAACCTATAGCTGTCACCTGTGGGATTCCGGATCCTGGCCAAGGCTCTTGCCTCTCCCATTGTGTCTTTTTTAGGCAATGTCCCAAAGACAAATCTTCCAACATAAAAGATCTGTCAAAAAGCAAATTGAAGGTCTTGCTGCTTAACTCTAGGAGCCTTAACCTAAAAATGTACTCACCGGAGGCTCTTCTTGCACTGGAAGATGCTGACATCTGTGCAGTCACGGAAATGTAGTTCAGGGCTGCATATAGCACCTCTGGTTTACCAAGCTTTACCTCATTCAATATATTCTGACCCCAAAACGAGGTCGGGAAGATTAAGGGTGGTGTTATCTCTATATTCATTAAGGACAGGCACACCTCCAGACTGGTTTGCCAGCATGATGCACTGGAACTACTCTAGGTGCAACTGACAGTTGGCAAGACACCCATCCAAGTTACAGCCAGCTGTAGACCCCCCTCCATGACTCGGGACACCCACTCCTCCTACCTGGATCTACTTGACTCCATCATGGTACCCCCTAACACCCTGATCCTTGGTGACTTCAACTACCCCACCATAGACTGGTTGAACTATTCCTGCACTGATGCACTCACCCAACGATTCCATGACTTCATCAGTTGTAATGCACTAGACCAGCTTGTCTCATTCCCCACAAGGGGAGATAACATTTTGGACTTGGTTCTCACCAACATGGGTGACTGCTGCAACACTTGCACAGTATGTTCTTCCCTGGTGAGATCAGATTATCAGTCTGTCTCATTCAAAGTCTCTACCCCCCCCCCTCACAGCTGTAATCAGGCTAAAAAACTTCTCAAAAGCTGACTACAACCTCCTAAGGGAGGGTATCTGTAGCTCCACACCACCAGCCCCTCAGAGGATGCAGACAGCTATGCTGAACAGTACAACAGTGCAGTATACAAGCACCTGTACAACTGCATGGACTCGGCCATACCCAACAGAACTAAAACCTGCCCCTCAAGGAAACACAAACCTGTCTGATGGACATCCTCTATCAATAGACTTTACAATAAAAGGAAGAAACTGTTGTTTAAGGGTAAAAAGGAACAGATTCCAAACTGGTAAAACTCCCTCCTTAACCTCATCAAGCAAATTAGATCACTAGTGCAAACCTCCAAAGCCAATTATGAATTAAAACTAGCCTCTGAAACAAAGGGAAACCACAAAGCCTTCTTCAGTTACGTCAGGAACCTCAATGGCAAAACCCAGGTTTGTTCCGAATTAGTACTTAATGGTATCACTTACACTGATCCTGTTTACTTAGCCAACCTACTAGCAGATAGGTTCAGTGCAAACTTCACCCCCCGCCCCCCTCAAAGGCCCTTTCAACATCTCTGATATTTAGGGACGGTGCAGTGGTAGTGTTGCCGCCTCACAGCAAGAGGTTCTGTGGTTCAATTCTCGGCAATAGAGCCATCTGTGCAAAGTCTGAATGTTCTCCCTGCATTCGTGTGGGTGCTCTGGTTTCCTCCCACATTTCAAAGACATGCATCTGGAGTGTTTCTCCCCGCACCGCCTCTGAAAATTGGCTTCTTTCCAAGTTGGACTTTCCAGGTAAACGAATGTTAAATAATTAAATAAATAAATTGTCCCACACTTCATATCTCCATAGATCGTGTTAAAGGCCCTATCCAGGGTAAAGGACGCAGCGTCTATGGGACCTGATAGTATCCCAGGCTGTATCCTGCACCATCTCCAGCAAGAACTACCTTTGCCATTGAGCACCCTATTCAACCACAGCCTAAGTACAGGCTTTATTCCAGCAGACTGGAGAACTGCCATTGTCTTCCCTTTACACAAAGCTGGTGCCACTACTGACCCTGGAAACTATCGCCCAATTAGCTTGACAAGACTAATCTGTAATGCCATGGAGCGTATTATTGTGGATCTCATAAACAAGGACATAGGCAATCTCCACACACTTGACCCTACCTAGTTCGGACTCGTCAAGGGCAGATCTTGCCTGTTGAACCAGGGTGACTTCTATGACACTGTCACCAAGGCCCTGGATGAGGGAAAGTCAGTACATACAGCTTACCTTGACTTGGCCAAGGCCTTTGACACAATCCCCCACTCAGGCATCATCGCAAAGCTAACACAACTTGGGGTAAGTCCCTGTCTCATCAGGTGGGTGGTCAACTGGGTCACCGACAAGACCCACAAGGTCAAAATAGGTCCTCCACCTATGATATCATACATGTCACTAGTGGAGTTCCCTCTGCGATCTGTCCTGGGACCCCTACAGTTTGGCATCTACTTCTCAGAGGTCCAGGCAAAGACAAAAGGCCTGTGGCTGACCAATTGTGCAGACGACTGTAAGTTGGGTGCTGTCATTGACTCCCCAAATGATGTTAACATACTCCAAGAGGGTCTCACAGCAACTAATGACTGGTGCCAAAGTCATGGCCTCAAGTTAAATGCAAAAAAATGTATCGTCATACCATACAGCAAAAACACGGCCCCTACTGATTACCACATTAACAGTGACCCCCTAAGTACACAACCTGTGGTGAGAGACCTAGGTACTGAGGTTGACAACAGTCTCGCATTCAACCATCATGTAGCAGCATTGGTCAGAAAAGCCTTTTAATTGGTTCATGTCATAAGTAAAGAGATTGCATCCAGAAAAAATGAGGTTATTACCTCTCTATACTCCTCTCTCATTAGACCAATAGTTGAGTATAACACTTCGTTTGGTATGTACCTCTCCAGACATCTGCACCAACTGGAAAGGCCACAGAAATACTTCACAAAGAGAATCCATGGCCTCCAACACCTGTCTGAGGACAGGCTCAAATCACTATCAGTCAACTTGGTATCATAGAGATTGCTCAGGGGTGATCTGTGCCTCGCCTACAAGGCAGTCTCGGATCCTGCCTTACTAAAGATGCTGCATATCCGCAAGTCTAACTTCTCATGCATTACCCACTCGAAAGGCCCGAATCTAATATGCGACATCAGCAAAATCTGCTGGAGAGAAAGGTTTGTCTCCCAGAGGCTGCCCCGCCTCTGGAATAGACTTCCCATACACGTCAAACAGAGTACCTCACTGACCCTCTTCAAGCCCAACCTTGATGAATGTATGGGAAACCACAAATTTGTTCCAGGGGTTCCGCCCGTGTCCCTCATTGACAGGGGCAACAGGTGCTGACTGAGGCTTCTTTTTTGGCTAGGCTTGTAAGAACCCCAGGGCCATTAGCCTAGTAGCCTATGATCCTATGATTGGGAGAAACATTCTAACTGCAGTTAAGCTATTGAATATAATTCATTGAAGTTATGTGCTAGTTCCTGCACCATCAGAGGGGAGAATATGGTGGACTTATTGTTAATTCTGATTTCTTTAATTGCCATGGCTTTTGCTTTTTTGGAGGAGGAAAACACAGGAAGGTAATGGTGTTGACATTAATGTGTATGTAGCAGTTTAGTTTTTGTACTGAATGTCTTATTAGATTTTTTCTTGCTACCAGAGAGATAATGTGCTCTTTGAACTCTGTTGAAGTTGCTGCAGCTGTTAAGGCTACTTTGATGAGCTGCAGAATTATGAGGATATGCTGGCATATCTTTCTGTTGGTGCTGCTTATTTTAAAAAAGCACAGAGAATTATCATAGCAATGGTACAG
This sequence comes from Protopterus annectens, assembly GCF_019279795.1. Lineage (NCBI taxonomy): Eukaryota > Metazoa > Chordata > Ceratodontiformes > Protopteridae > Protopterus > Protopterus annectens. The sequence goes on along the minus strand of NC_056727.1, from coordinate 64,352,341 downwards.
TACATATTTTATTGTGTGCAGCCACACAACAGCACAGATAGAATAGAACTCTCTCAGATGTTTGTGTTAGAATTTGCCAACATTACTATTCTGCAGCTAGACAGGATGCTCTCACTAGGTCAAAGCTGAAGTTCATGGAGAACTTAATTGAAGAGGTGGTTAATGTGTCCTGGGGGTGCCTGGTCTTTATCTGCCCTGGACCATTGATGAACAGGTTTTAGTTTTCAGAAACAGCCACTCCACAGTCACTCATGTTGGACTAGTGTCCATGAAAACTAAATAAAAGGAGAAATGGAAAGAAAGGAAAATGTTTACCTAAACAATGTAAAAAGCAATGAATTCTTAGTATCCCATGCTCAGAATGATGGGGGCTGTGTATATAGATGTAACCTACCAGTGCATATTGCACTTGTCCATGTAAGAGTAAAAGCTGTTTAGGAGGATGATGTCTTAATCAGGAGTATGCATCATGAGATTTATACAACTGCTGTTTCATGTTGATTTAGGTTTACTTTATTACTTTCATTCTGTGTTGCGTGCCCAATGTAAACATGTGACACTTTTCATTTTCTGAGGTTCATTATACTCAGGTGATGCTTTTCAGAGTCTGGATGTACAGGTGTCTTTTCTATGTAGAAATGCACAGTCTCACACATACAAAAACACTTTAGGTAGCCCCTCCAAAGCCAGTTGTTGATTAGGTAGATTGTGACAGGAGGCTGCATTTGTGGCCCTGACAGTTCTCATTTTAATTCAGAGAAACTCAAGAGTTTGTATTGTAAACTGGAATAGCAAAGTATTTGAGACAGACAAAAGATAACCATGTTAAAAAGAAGGATATTTTAGTTACATTACTAGTCATTTCATTGACCTTTGATAATGATTTAGCATTGACAGGCAAAGAAGGTGGTAGAGATAGAGCTATAATTAACCCAAAACAGAAGAATAATGTGTCTTGAAGTGCTGTAATTGGATGGTATTGATTTAAGCACTGTGTGTAGTACATTTCTTTCAAGCAGAAGGAGACACCCTAAGAAGAGTTCAATACATACTGCCTCTAAATTATTGGCCTTAATATTAAAAACAAAGATTGACCATTGCATGCAATACCAACGTTGTGAGAACACAGCTCATGAAAAAGGAATGAGAGCACGTGTCCATTTGCTGAGAGATCTGATATTATTGAACATACATCTGGCAATCTGCTGCTTTAGCCTTTGTGATGAAAAGTGGGATAGTATAATTAATTCTCTAGAGCAGTTCTTTTCTATGCACATTTTGAAAGAGGTGGTGATTTTTGTGGACAACTGCTAGAAATAAATTCATATAACTACTTGCACGGCATGGATATTTATCAAGTCTCTTAGGTAAAATGTTTGCTTAAAAATCTGAACAGAATGGGTAATTGGAGAAGGGGAGGGAATCATTGCTTCAGAGATTACTCTTTTTTTTTCCTCTGCGGAAGTGGGAGAGTGTCGTGCCTTCTTACCACTTCTGCAGTGAGCATTGACGGAGTGTGTAACACAGACTAAGGGCAGTGTTCTTTGAACTGGAGGCAAATACAGGTTCCAGTGTCACTGCATCCTTTGTCATTTCACATTCCTTATCTCCTTTGTTAAGGTAAACAAGTAGTGCCTTCAAGCTAGTCCTTTGTACTGAAGCTACCCAAAGGTCACAGTTCATACTGCCAGTGGTGTCGATTCATGTTTAGTGATACCCAAACCCGCTTTGCTTATCAGTGTAGTGGGGTTAAGGCAGACCATTAAAGCACCCAAGCTGGCAGTGGAATCCTTGAGAGACTTATTGATGTCTGGAGTCAGACTTATGGAGAAAACAGAAAAGACAGCTCTTTGTTACCAAGCTATTATTGGCTTGATTTCTTTTTATTTTCCAGTGCGTTGTTGTCTTGGAGTCTAATGCCATCAGTTGTAACTGAAATGAAAAAAAGATGATATTCTGCACACTAACAACATGAAAGCTTGAGGAAAAGGAGATTTTGACATTTACTGTTACTGATCGCTAAAAATAACGACCATATTAGCCAGAAGTTTGATTCTTCCAAGTAAATGATGTCCAGAAATACAAAAAGTAGCATGGTATTTTCTTTTTCTCATCCAGTGAAGTATTTTACTGGTAGTATTTGAAAGAAAAAAAATGCAAACCACTAAAGTTTGCTGTCATTCTGCATTTGAAAAGTTACTTTGTTTAACCTCAAGTCTATCTAAGAGGGTTAAAGCATAACAGAGTCAGTGTGGTCCACACAATAGTGCTGCATAGGCTAAAATGTCTGAACTAGAAATGCTTTAATTTGTAGAACTGTGATCTGGAATTGCTATAATGGAAAAGGGACTTGTGCGCACATATGTATGAATGGAGGCAAGCCACACTTAATAGGAGATTTATGACCGATGACATTGCTACACAACATCAAGTGTAAGAGACTGTGTTTTGATATTAATGCCAGTGCCAGTTTCTGCATTAGGATTCTTTTGTATCTGGTACAGAAAATAAATGACACCCCTGGGAGAGCATGTCTTTCTGCTAGGTTGATGAGGGCTGCAAAAGCCTGATTCTTTACCGTTACAGTTAAGTTATATTGAGTATGTGAAGCTGGTCTTTGTAGTTTTAACATTAATACATAATGTTTCCACTTCTTGGGTATGTTCAGTAAAACAGAACAGAGTGTGCTCTGGCTGTGTGCTTGATGATTTGAAGTCACCGTTTCTGTTTCTTTCCAAGGAAATAAATTAAAGCTCTGACCTTTTACTGCTGAAGCCTTCATTGTAATCCACCTCCTCACAAATGAAATGAGCTGTTTTGTGTTAAGGCGGTCGCCTGACAGATGTGTATATTTCAGTATAAACATTCCAAAGGAATAGATAGCATGTGTACATTTAATGCTTTGCTGCATTTTCAGAAGCATTTAGTCACTTAGTAAAGTTTTAGAACTGTAAGGGGTTGTGCTGAACTATTTGCTGTCATTTGCAGCCCACATTTGCTAATATCCTCTCAGTCAGTGTCACAGAAAACTCTATGGTTAGATCAGTTATGCACTTGTTGAAAAACTTGACCTGGATAAAGCAAGGGAGCTGTATTTTTTGCCTAAGGAAGGGAACTGCTGCACATATTCTTTTGTTCCTTGCTGACTTTGAGAGCTCAAAGACTATGAGAATTGTCAGATGGTAATGTTACACAGAGGTGTTTTTTTTTATTTCTGACATGCCTGTTAGTGGCAGGGAAAGTCATTGTCAGAGTGAAATAACTAAGCAAACAAAACAAGTCTTTCAGAATGCCAATGAGTTTGGTGGTTGTAAGACACTGAAGAAAGGTTCATGAGACTTAACTGCAGACTAATAAAACTGAGTGCAAATTACTGATGCTTCCTCCAAGGCAAACTACAGCTAGGGCATATGCCTGGTATTCTCCAGTGCAATAGTGCTTATAGCTTTGAGACTCGCACCACAGTTTTACCAAAATGAGCTGTTAACATCGATTACTTTAAGGGACATTTATTTCAGTGGCAGAGGTAGAGTGCAATGTGTTTTTCTGCAGGGTAAATAGTTATTTTAAGATTCAGGTTTGCAGTATGTGTATGTTTATGTGGGATAAACTGAACAGAAATTTATGGAAAAGAACTTAATAGATATAAGCTGCAGTACTTTTGCACTTCAGGGAAGGCTGACTGGGGAAGGGGAGGTAATCATTACCTCAAGGATAGCTCTTTTTTTCCTAAGGGTGGGTGGGAGAATGTGTGGTCTGCTCACCAGTTTTGCAGTGAGCTCTGAGAAAGTCCAGTAGTACACATTAAGGGCAACTTTCCTTGGACTGATGGCTGTTAGTGTACCACATTGGGGTTGTTAATTCTCTTGATACTGTCACAATCATGTATTCTATTAGTGCCATCCCATGATGGTGCTTAAAGTGGCCTGCACTTGTGTACAACACACATGCATGTTGCTGCTGTTGTGTGACCTCTTCCTAAGTCAGAAATAGCAATTTCACAAGAGATCTTTCAGAGGTAAACTAACATTTGCCTGTTGTCTCCATCTGATTTTATATGCCAGGCTAGTGGCAACTTCCGTTTTACTGCACAGTCCATTTGGCATATTCTTTCCTTGAAACTGTAACTCTAAAAAGCTTATCCATGGGCGAGGACTTGATTTTTACAATAAATATTTGCCTTAAGTACACTTGATATTTTTGGGAAATGGCAGGTTTACAGAATTGAAGAAATACCTATCCAGTTTAGGAGGGACATAAAAAATTATATATTGTCAATTACTTTCTTTGCACAAAACAGAGCATACATATTCCAATATAGTTCACCCTCTTATGTGCAGAGTGACAATCATTAAAGATAGGCAGAGAAGAAGCCTTGCTGAATGATTTGAGAATCTGGGACAGACACAAAAGCCATAAAATAAAACCATCATTCCTAAAAAGTATGTTTGCTTGCATGTAGAAGTCAATAAGAGAGAAAAGTGGAATGCATGTTGACTGAGTTAGCAGCTACTGCATCTTAACTTATTTCTATGAGCAGTGGTTTCTGTCCCTTACCTTTCAGATGGACTTATCTAGACCCCCTTATTCTGCATGGCTTTCTTGACCACCACCATTTTCACTGTGAGTTTGAAATGTGGCTTGTTTTAGCAAGAAATTTGTAACCTGACATCAAGTGCAATAAATAAAGTTCACAGCAGTTTGCCTTCTTATGCTTTCATTCCTCTATTTTTAATTATTGAAACTGATTTCATTAAAATGGAGTGCAAATCTTTTAAGCTACTGGCATAGCTTATACTTGATTTTGCACTTTTCAGCCTACAATGTTGACATCATCTGCCTCAAAAATTATTTTCATATCATTTATGGAAGCATGTGGCTTTGTGATAGGAAAAGCAACAGAAGCTTGAAGCAGTGTCAGTAGTTATGAGCTTATTTTTTGTGTATCCCTTTAATTAGCAAATCTTGAAAGGTTAAGCTGAACTTAACCATTGTGGAAGTTTTATGAGAAACGAGTACTGCTGCAGCATATTAAAGTTTTTTTTTTCTCTCACTGAGTAACAAAATTATATGATCCCTGCTTAGTTCTGTCTCCACGTTCTAGTTTATAAGAAAGGAAACTCAAGTGTGATTATCTCTCTATCTATGTGGACTGCAGAAACTGAAAAATGAATAGTTGCATGCAGGTATCTTGTATTTTTCAGTGTTGTTACATTGCACTAAACGTGTGCATGTGGACAACGACCAGAGAAGAGTAGGATTACTTTTTTGTTTCTACACTAGATGGCAGTTTTGTTATATTTTCCGTGCTTCTCCCACTTGTGCTGCACAACAGGAAAGGCCGTCAGTGTTTAGTCTGCCGAGTGCAGGGCCCCTGTATGACCAATCAGACCCAATGGACTTCCTGGAACATGTGTTAGCAATCTAACAGCAGACATTTATTTCTTTGTTTTGCTTCTTGGCTCTTTGAGAAAAGTGTTAGTGCTGGGTTATGGACTGTCTGGATCATGTCGGAGGCCAAAAGCATCAAGTTCAAGTGACAGGCCAGACTGAGCAGTGTAAACTTGAGGGAGGCAAAAAGGCTGACCCTTTGATTTTAACAGCAACAAGTTTATGCCTATGAACCAAGGCCAAAATTTTTTTTTCAAGTTCTGATACAGCTGAATAAACACTACATTTTGCCTATTTTGGCATTTGTGTATTTCATCAATAATAGCTTAATAAAAACATTTTCCATGTGTTTGAGAGTATGTCATAATCCTTCATTCCCTTGTTTTAACTCCCCCAGACCCATCTAGACGGAGTGACCTTGAAATCCTTGGCTACTGCATGCTGCGGTGGTTATGTGGGGAACTGCCTTGGGAGATGAACCTAAAAAACTGTGAAGCTGTTCAGAGTGCTAAAACCAGGTATGGATTTATAACTGCTGTGTGGCTTTAAAATGCTTCAGTAAATACACACAAACACACACAAACACACTTAAGAAGAAACGCTACATCTGCTGACTGTCCTCTTTCACTTCTTATGCAAGTTGAAACTTGGGCTTTCTTTGACCTGTTAATGCTTGAGAGAGAGATAATTAAGATATATGGAGCTTTCAGAAACATTGCTCATGCAAAAATAATTTCTTAAAATTTAAATGTATTTTTCTGTGCACCCCATTATTTGGTTCCTAATTCTGTCGTACAGTAAACTGCTAACTTATATAAATGATGGCTATCATTTTAGGAGTGTGTGTGTGTGTGTGTGTGTGTGTGTGTATATATATATATATATATATATATATATATATATTTTTATATATATATATATATATATATGTAAAGTCAGTGACACACATTTAGGACAGAAGGTATGATAAAATGAATCCTACTTTTACTGACAGTTGTGTGTGCCATTACCTGAAAGAGCAACTTTTATTTCTAATCTGAAGCTGACTTTCAATACAAGTTAATTTCTGAGCTGGTATTTTGGTAAGAAGTCACTTAGACTGTTGATTTAGCACTAGCTATTGACGTTGCAGATGCAGGAATTGGATATAAGCAACTTTCTAGTTAGGCATGGCTGTCCTTACCTGCATTTGACATCAGAGTTTCTTTGGTCAGATGTTGATGCAGTTAGAGAATTGAACTGCCTGCAATACCTCCTAATAATGCACTTCATTATCTCCCCCCACCACCACATTATTTTGCTTATTTATATGTAGCTACACACACAACAATATGAACAAAACATTTGCTACTCTTCTAAAAAAGTAATATGTCATTTGTTTTTTAGAGTGCAATTTTCTTGTGATATGTGTTTTCAAAAAAAGCATTATGTTACTTTCAGTGATTGTTTTACCTATGTCTGTAGATCACAAACATTACCCAGATGGAATTAAAACCACTCCTTCCCTTCATGGTAGGGAATCCCCAGAATCACAAAGGTAAGAGGAGTCCATAAGGGCCATCACTTTGGCAGCTGCAAGGGTTGCTTGCGTCCTTGCAATCATCCTGGCTGTGAGGACTTTAAGTGGCATAATTCCCATCCTCAGATAGAAGGAACAGTCTATTTACATCATTGCAGGACCCACAGTATCAGTTCCCTCCAAGTGCATGCCCCCTTCACACTTGTTACTTGGGCTGAAAGTACATAATGGTGCCCCTCCACTGAAGGCTTGTGGCTCCATTCCACTCACCCATCACAGAATGGGCACACCCATCCTCCCCTGCCAGCTCAGTCAAGTTCCCAATAGCTAATCAAACTTGGTTCCCCTGGCCTGTACTCAGGGCTGGCTTTATCTGTCAAAACCACTGAAACTGATTTGAAGGTAGCAGAGCTAATAAGTTTTCACTCTTGTTAATGTGGGCCAGTATACCTGCAGTACTGTTCTTAAGGATCTATGATGTCATCATGAAGGGATTCACATCCAGATCCAAGGATGTCATTGTACCCCTATATTCCTCCCTCATCAGACCCATGATTGAGTACAATGCCCCATTTGGTATGTACCTCACCCGGCATTTGCAACAGCTGGAGAGACCACAAAAGTACCTCACCAAGAGGATCAAGGGTCTCCAACATATGTCTTATTCTGCCAGACTAAAGAAACTTCAGCTCTATTCAGTAGCATACCGCCTGCTCAGAGGTGATCTCTGCCTGACGTACAAGGCCATGTCCAATCAGGATCTGATGGACATGCTCCACCTCAAAAAATCCAAGTCCATCAGGACCACGAGAGCTAAAGACTTAAACCTCGGCACAAGTATGATAAGGACATGCTGGAGGGATAGATTCATAACCCAGAGGCTTCCCATGCTTTGGAACAAGATCCCAGTTCGTATTAGGCAGAGCCTCTCACTGACTCTCTTCAAGAGAAATCTTGATGAGTGGATGGGAGATCGTAAGTTTACCCCAGGGGTCACATCTGTGTCACTGCTAGACAGGGGCACAGTAAACTAATTCTGTTATATAAGGGGACCTTCATTGTGTCACTACTAGACAGAGGCACAGTATTCTAAATTTATTCTGTACATTTTTTGTACCATTTCATGGGGTGGCAAAAGCCACATCACTATGGCTAGGCTTACAAATGCCCCAGGGCAGATAGCCTAGTACTATACTATGAAACTATGAAGAATGCAAGGAAATTGTGATGTTACAATGTGAGACTTTTAACTTTGACTAAGGAAAAGTCTCTTAAATGGTAACGTTGTGGTAGCAGCTGAAGTCCTGTCATATGCAGACCACTTCCTAACATAAACATGCAATTCAGATGCCATTTCGTTGCTGGTGTACCAGCACATTTAATGCAGTGCTGTTTAAAGAACATACCGGTTGACTGTTGTATTGATGGACTTAGGTGATCATCGTTGTATTGCATTGCTACATCTGTATGTTTGGATGCTGTCATAACTGAAAACTGAAAATAAAGTAAATTAGCCCACTGGCTCAAAAGGTATGCAACCATGGGTGACACTGATGTCCTTGATTGAGTCAGGAAGAAATCCTTGCAGTTTTATAAGATGAGCCTTGGCCAAGGAAGAATGGCAAGTTTGGAGTCTTTTGCATTGCTTCTAATATGTACAGGGGACCTTACAAATGTCTCTCTTATTTATCTTAGCATGGGATCATAGTTTGACAGATGTTTTTTAAAGAGTCTCAGAACGTTACAATCCAAATGCCATCATATATATCTGTGCTAGGAAAGACCACATCAGAAATACCAAATAAATTGGGCTTTGACTACATGTGTCATCTTCCAGCCATACGCTAACCACAGACACACAGGTGAGCAGACGTGCACACAGACGCACACACATGGCATCCATGGAGGGGAGTTATTAAACCAAGGCTCTTTGTGAACTACAGAGAATTTTAGTAAACAGCGTTGGCTAAGGTTGATATCTTAAATACATGAAACAGTGCTTCCAGTATTATTGTAAAGGAAGGCGGTTTTAAAAATATATTAATACATTACAGCTGTGTGGAAAAGGCAATACTATAATAGAATGTTGAAGCTGTGTTGTTAAAGTTACTGAATCAGAAGCAGTCTAGGTAAGCATACACAATTACAAGGTGGGAAGTCACCATCACAGCTTTATAACTTGCATTGAAGTGTCATAAATATTAGGTGTATTCAATGCTGAAACATGCCTTTTAAGCTCTTTACCATATGTGTTTAAGATAGCCGAGTCTTTTTAAACAGTATTAGTCTCCACAGAATGAGAAAAGTGAATAGAAGTGCTCTCGCAGAGAAGCAGGAGCACCAGGCTGCTCTGCTGCTTGTTAAGTGCAGACATGATGAAGCTCACCAAACACAGCTCGGCAAACTCAACTCCACAGTCGCTGTTTTACTTAAGGAGTCATTGGTAGTGCAGTTTCTAATGTGAAGGAGTGGTGATCATTTGGGGGATTTCTACCTTCATGTTTCTGCAACTGTGAAGACAGGTTATATAAATTCAGAGCCCCTTACATGAAGTTGCAAAAAAAAGAAAAACAAAACACTTTCATTTATTTATTTAGTTAGTTATTTTGATTGATTTCATGAGCAGGTGTGCTTAGCATATTAGTTCCTTGTGGAGTTGAACTGAACAGGCCACAGTGAAGCTTCAGTGTCATAGCTCCCAACCTTCAGCTCATAACTGTGGATCTGTATCTCTTAATATGTGGAACAAATAGGCACATCATTTAGGGACTAGAGGGGGATTTTAGGTTTAGGGAGTGATTGTGAGTCTAGGTTTAGGGACTGGGTGGGAGTTTTAGGCCTAGGATCAGGGTTCTGGTATGGTTAGAAAAGATTGGGCTTTGGGAGGGATGCTTAATCAAGGGAGACGAGTTAGTGGGAGTTAGAGCACTTGTTGAAATGAGTGAGTGGCAGCGAGGGCATGTGTAATCAGGAAGTTAAAAGCAGAGGTGAAATGTATTGTTTTTTTGCTTAAAAATGTATTAATGAAGTGGTAGGATTCAGTATTAAGTCTTAACCATGAATTTGAAGCAGAAATGACAAAATAAGGAAATGTTCCTCAGTGTTGTACTTTTGAAAGTGCTGGTCAGTGTTCTAAAAGGGCGAGTGGTTGCTTTTTGTGTCACATGTTACATGCATGTACCGACCTTTTCTCACTCTCTTTTTTTTTTTGCTCATTTCTGGCGTAGTACTTTGTTTTGAGGCATATTTCCCCTCTGTGTAAAGTGTTTTCCCCCTGTACGTTTCATCCTTTCAAACTACATCTGTTGTGTCGAGCTGCAGACAGAGGGGGTGACTGTCACCCCCCCCCCCCAGCACGAGTTTATTGTGTATTTGTACCTTTTTGAAACCTTAGGACATGTAACATCTGTAACTCTTGTTATTAAAATGCTATTGATTCTGCTGTCTTCAGGAAAAATATTAACACAACACTGAAGTTTAGAGCAAGTTTTGTATCCAAAACATGAAAATTATTCTGTATTTGTGTGTGTGTGTGTGTGTGTGTGTGTGTGTGTGTGTGTGTGTGTGTGTGTGTGCGCACAGTATGTACCTTTGTGATCCATTTTGTATTTTTATATTGTTTTGATTTTGAACATTGAAAGTATTGCATGTAGTTCTGGTGTTTTTATACTTTGTGCCACCAACTTAAGTCATGATTGGAAAGGCTTCAGGTAACCAATCCACCTACCTGTTTATCAAATTTTTCTGAATCCTTAACAGTAAGGTCAATGTTCAAATAAAACAAGCACTGTGTACAATAGTCTTTTGGTGTCATTTGTACTTTAGAAATGCATTTGTTCACTGATTTTGAAGCCGTGTTTTGTTTTTTTGAATGTCTGTGGACATAATTAAAGTGAAACATTTTATCAAAAGGTCACCATGATACATGCCATTAAACAGACTACATTTAGAAGAGAAAGGAATCTGAAGGAAATTTTTTAACACACATCTAAAGAAAACCTGCACCGGGTATGTCGTATGAAGAAATGTGGGTTTTGTTCCCAATGTAAATTCATTCTAACGTGTGACGGGTTTCTTATTAAAGGCAATGAATTCAAAGTTAGGTCAAATTTTGACTGTAATTCTAGGAGGGTGGTCTACACGGCATTATGCCAACAGTGCCCATGTTTTTACATAGGTAAAACTGAATGTAGGTTGAAGGAAAGAATTTACGAACACCAGTATAACATCAACAAAAGGAACCCCAACAATGCCTTGGCAAGACATGTTTTGGACAACGAAAGTCGCACATTTAAGTTTTTAGTTATAGAAGGATTTAAGGGTGGAATAAGGGAAGGTCCATGGGTAAAGTTCTTGGAATTAAGGGAATTATATTTGCAACTGACTTTGAATGCCCATGGTTGGCCTGGACTTAGCGAGTCTTGTTTTTTTGCACCACTGTTGAAATTTAAAGCATTGACTAGGAAATGAAACAGAGGTAGGGGCGAATGGTACAGTAATATTTCTGGCCCCTTTGCTAGTACCTTTTTTATATAATAAAGCTATTTATGTGATCTGTATATTTAACACACATTTTTTCCTCCTATTCAAGCCCTTTCAAGGAAATGTTGTTTGACATACAATGTGAAGTTGTTCTATCTTGCCATTCATTCTTACTGATGGGTTCGGAGCCAATCCTCGGTTCCGACTCGGCCAACTGCAAAAGCTGGAAGTCTTCAACCAGCTCGAGGCCAACTCCCTATCCCATGATGCACCTTGTGCTTCCCTCAGATCTCGTTTGCCGCTGCAACTAGATCAGACGTTCACCATCTCTGGCCAGTGAAAGTATATATCTTACTTGTTTTTTTGGGAAATAAATCTTCAGTACATGAGTGTATTTCATAAGTTTCCTTTGTAAAAGTAGTTTAGGCATTTTCTTAGTATACTGTTGAATCCTTTGCTTAGTTTATCATCATTGCTGTATTTCTAGGTCTTAGTTATCTCCCTAACCTATAGGCTAGTTTTTCTTGTAAGGTAGTAGTAGTTGATATAAACCTTGTGTGTGTGTGTGATTTTAGAGGCCGTTTTAACTTAGAGGGCTAGTACTTTGTGCCTTAGCATTATTGTGACCGTTTTTGTAGTTCAGGCCTTGTGATATTATATTTTCATAAGTAGTTCATTGCTAGTATTACAGTTAGTATTGTTAATCTAAATAGTTACTGTTGGTGTGTATAGTAGAAGTTACTGTTGTTGACAAGCCTGCTTTTTTTCTATAGGCTTCCTTTTTTGTCATAGCTATTACTGCTAATTGCCAAATACGTCTCAACAGGAGAAGGAAAAATCCAAGTCTGGATTTAAAAAAATGCCCCAGATGTGGTCAAAAATTGTCCATCACTGATGGACATACTGATTGTGTAACCTGTCTAGGTGAGGTTCACTTACAGGAAGACTGTTCCATATGCCACTCTTTTAGTTCCAGGGTGTTGCATGAATGTAAGAGAAAACTAATGGAGAGAGGCCTATTGAAATCCTCTTTTCAGGAGTCACTGGATAAGGGCAACCGTGACAGACACTCTAAAACTTTTTAGAGTTCCTTGGAACAGAAGAAAATCACGTCGACCAGTAAGTCTAGGCAGGAAAAATCTTTAACATCGGCTCCACTCTCATCGGAGCCGACTGTTGTTACGGTTAGAAGTCGGTCCCCTGTATTTGAACCGGTATCTCCTACCTTGAAGTCCCCAATATTACAGTTGGTGGCTTCATTTGTGCATTTTTCCCGGTCCGCAAGCAGGCTTTCAGATATGGACGTGGATCGTGTGTGTGGTGCAGAGGCTTCTGCAGACACCGGCACTTGCCAAACTTTTATCGAGGCCAATCCCTGGGACTTTAGGACCGACAAACCCCCCCCCACCACCACCACCATCTTTTGTTCCTCCTCCGATCCGTCTCGAAGTTTTGCAGCTGGAGTGCTCGGAGCTGATGATTGGTGGAGCCTTTGGGTCCGACTCCTATTTTAGGTTTGTTGGTCCCGACAACCCTGACATCGTCGGTGCCAACCGAAGGGTCTAGGAGCTGATGCTTGCCATTTGGGTCTGGGGAGGATAGTAGGACCGATTTTTCGGTTCCAACTTTGCCTCTCGCAGCTTTGGCTTGGCTGAGCTAGGCTCCAACCTTGGGCGTGGAGCACTCTGTTCTGGCTTTGAGGGAATCTTCCATATCTTCGGATCTGGAGGTTTCTTCGTGTTGGGACCGAGGTGCCTTTATTGCTATGAGGAGGGTGTTGTCCACACCGATAGCCACACCATCAGAACCAGTAGCTCCTTCCCCCAGAGCACCGGTGTCTACCTCTTCATCCCACATCCCTCTGAAGCGTAGAGACCCTGAGCCTCAGGAAGCCCCATTGCGTGAGCCCTGCGCTTCCGAGACCTCTCCAAAAGCTCCCACTGAAGAGGTTCCCAGGAAGAGACTTTGCAAGAGGAAGCATCTGGACTTCCACCACATGAATTCATTACTTCAGACACTGACTTAGATGAGTCAGAAGGGTCCCCTTTGGAGGATATCTCCTTCACAGATATCCTGGAAATTCTTAAGCAGGGGGTGGCTGGAAGTCCTTTAACCCTACTGATGATGAGTCTGTGCTTCTGAAGGCTTTTGGGTCTCAGCCTTCCACCTCTTGGGTGTCTCCACCCTTTGATGAGTTGATTGTGCTAATCTCTTGAATGGGGTGGGAGTTCTTAGATACCATGGAGCATGTCCCTAGGAGGCCTAATACATTTATAACTTCCACCCAGGACAAGACCTTCCTGACCAAAGGAGTACCTGATGATGCTATGGTGGTGGTGGCAGCCACCAAGAAGGAACTGTCAGAAACTTCTGCATCTGTCCATCCTCCTAATAAGGATTCTAGGATCATAGACAGATATGGTAATCGCATGTTTAGTTCAGCGACTTTTGCACTGCGATCACTAAACTAACACACTTTACAAGGTTGCAAAGGGATCTCCTGAAAGTACTAGGAGATGCTCTACAGGGTTCAGTAGCTGCGAGGGTCTCAGAGAAGGTAACTTCCAAGCTCGCTACCCTAAATTGTCTTGTAAACTCTTCTATGCGTCTGGTCTCCTATGCAACTGATGGAACAAGTAGGGCAGCAGGGACAGGAATTGCTCTTAGGAGACATTCCTGGATGCGCTTATGTTCCTTTGTGGAGCCCTTTAAGTCATCTTTTATTAACACCCCTTTTGATGGCTTATCCATTTTTGGACCCAAAGTGAAGGAAACGCTTACCAGGAGTCAACAGGTCGGATAGACTCTGTCTGCCATCGGAGTCTGCTTTTCCACCCCTACCAGACCTTATCCCAAAGGTCAGAAGGGAGGGAAGATGTGGTTCCGTAAAACTCAAGGAGCTTTCCAGAGCACTCATGGTGAACCCCCTCTAGAGGCAGAGGAGGGGGTAACAATGGAAGACAATGCCCACGCGGTAGAGGGGGTCCGCAGAACCATGGCGACAGAGACCAGTTCTTTAGGAAGCCCTATCAGCGCTCCTGAGATGAAGCCCACCTGTCCATCTCTGGAGGCAGTCAGGGGATGCTTATCTTTGTACCCAGATGCCTGGCTAAAAATAACAAAAGACACCTGGATACAAAGCATCATATCCAGAGGATACTCCATTCCCTTTGCCACCCCCCCCCCCTTATAAGGAAAATCCCGGATGTTCCACCCAGTCACAGGGAACAAGCAGCCTCAGAGATTTAAAAGTTGCTGGAAAAGAGAGTCATCCAACCAGTCCCAGCAGACCAGAGAGGATCCGGAACTTACTCAAGGTTCTTTTTAGTTTCAAAGAAAACAGGGGACTGGAGGCCCATTTTGGATCTCAGCAGACTAAACAAGTCGGTAAGAAAGACAAAATTCCGGATGGTCACGTTACACTCAATACTTCCCTTTTTAGGGAAAGAGCTTGATAGATCTCCAGGATGCGTACTACCACATAAAAATGGACAAGCTATCCAGAGATCATCTGCACTTCTGGGTGGGAGCCAGTCATTATTAATTTCACGCTCTGCCCTTTGGTCTCACTACAGTCCCCAGAGTGTTCACCAAATGCATGGCAGTAGTCATGGCTCATCTGATACGTTTGGAATTCTAGGTGTTTCCATACTTAGATGACTGGCCCCTCACTGCCACCACCAGACATCAACTCATACAAGCAAAGGACACAACTTTGAACCTCTGCAGTCAGTTGGAGATTACTATAAATTCAGAAAAATCTGCCTTGTTGCCATTGCAGCATACCGTTGTTATAGAAGCAGAGCTAAATACCATTACTATGACCTTAAACCTTCCACCAGAAAGAGTTTGTGTTCTACAAAATCAGGTTCTGGACCTGCTCCCGAGAGAAAAAGCCCCTGTTTCATTGGTACCCAAATTGCTAGGGACAATGGCGGCAGTGATCATTCGGATTCCTTTGGGTCAGATGCATATGTGTGTACTACAATGGGTCCTGTTCAAGCAGTGGTCTTTTCAAGAACTCCTAATGTCACACAAAATCCTGATAATGAATTCCTGCAAGAAGGACCTTAAGTGGTGGCTGACATCTCACCAAGTAACTCTAGTTCGCCCCTTTGTTGTACCCAGTCCCATAGCTACGGTGACCACAGAGATGCATGTCTGATAGGGTGCGGGGGGGCATTATCAGGGAAGAACAGCCAAAGGCATGTGGAACAGATATGAGGCTCACCTGCATATCAGTGTTCTGGAGATGAGAGCGGTACTTCTAGCACTGCAGTCCTTTCAAGACTCTCTCCCTCTGGGAACTATTGCAATTCAGACAGACAATATGTCAGTGGTCTGGTACATAAACAAACAAGGAGGAACCAGGTCTTATCCCCTGTGTCGAGACACCTTGAGAGTATGGCAATGGGCAACTTCCACCCAGCACTTTCTGACAGTAACGCACATCCCGGGGAGATCCATTGTGATAGCAGACAAGCTGAGCAGGGCAATTCTATTGCCTCACGAGTGGTCCCAAAAAGAAGAAGTAGCGGAAAGGATATAATGCAGATGGGGCCAGCCTTGCTGAGATCTCTTTGCAACTCCAACAAACACGAAATGCAGCAGCTACTTTGCCCAAACCCCCCCTCCGGTGGATACCCCAAGGGATGCACTTGTACACACTTGGCCCCTGGTTCTCCTTTATGCCTTCCCTCCCTTCCCTCTGATACCCAAAGTGTAACAGAAAGCTAAGACTGTGGGAAGGATCATCATTCTAATAGCCCCATACTGGCCTCGTCAAATTTCGTTCCCCTTCCTCCAGCCTCATCTATTGGAAGAACCTTGGATTCTGGACCCAGTGCCAGATCATCTGACTCATTCATCAGGGGCTCTCCACCCTTCTCTTCAGTCCCTCAAACTGACAGCTTGGCTGCTGCAGTTCCAGACATAGCCAGGATTCACAATCTGTCAGCTGTGGCTCAATTTATTTTAACATCCTCTCATAAGTCATCTACCAGGAAGTTATATCTTAGTATATGGAAAAGGTTTTCTGTATGGATGCATCAGAACAATATTGATCCGTACCTGGCTTCAGTTTCATCCATTCTGGAGTTTTTGACTAAACTTTTCAATGAAGGGGCAGCGGCAGCAACCATTAGAGTTCAATTGGCAGTAATTGCTATCATCTAGGTGACCAGGGGTCTAATATTATGTTACATAGACTCTCCAAAGCTTTTCTCAAGGGTACTGTCCATTTGAGATCACCCATCAAAGATCCAGCTATGCCATGGAACCTAAATTTTGTTCTTTCCCATATAATCCTGCCCCCCCTTTGAACCAGCGGCATCTTGTGACTTGAAATATCTAGCATGGAAAACCCTATTTTTAATAGCTATTACTTCTGCTTGGAGGGTTTCAGAGTTACAGGCCTTGTCCATTAAACCCCCTTATTTAAAAGTTTGATCTACTTAGTTAAGTAGTCTTCATGTATTGTCGTAGTCTATTAGTGGAGCTTTTCTCCTCGGGCCTCTGCTGAAAATGGACAATGGACATGCCAGCAGCCTAGCGTTAACAAAAAAAAAATAAAATAAATAAAATAAATAAATAATATTTGATTTTCCATAATGACAGAGTCTCACTCAGGATGAATCCTTCATTCTTACCTAAAGTTTGCTCAGAGACAAATCTCAACCAATCTATTGAATTGCCTGTGTTTTTTCCCTAAATACACTAATAAGATGGACCATATGCTGCACAAACTTGATGTTCACAGACAACTTTGATTCTATGTAGACAGGACCAAACATTTCAGGAAAACATATCAGCTCTTTGTCTCCTTTTCAGAGGCAAAAAAGTTGCTCCAGTGGCAAAAACCACTTTATCAAAATGGCTATCAGATTGTATATCCTTCACTTACAGTTCAGTGAATACTCCTTTACAGCAGAGGATAAAGGCCCACTCTACTAGAGCTGTATCTACTTTGTCAGCTTTTATGGCTAAATTACCTTTAGATACTATTTGTGCAGCAGCTACTTGGTCAAGGCCTCATACCTTCATCACTCATTACAAAGTAGAGAAGGCCTCCAGGAACAGGACTTTTTGGTTCCACTGTCTTGAAAAATATTCTCCCGTGAGCCACTCGAGAAAGATGGTGCTTGGGACGCTACCCATCAATAAGACTGAACGGCGAGATAGAACAACTTCACATAAAGAAGATATATACTCACCATAATATTCCATGCGAGTTGTTCATCTCGCCTTCATTCTTAACGTCCCACCCTCCGACCCCCATCCAAACTTCTTGATGACCAAGATTCCATCTATGTCATGGTTTATTGTCTCTTATCCAGTTTCTGTGGTAGCATATTAGTAGTGGTATGTAGCCTATTGGCAGCAAACAAGATCTGAGGGAAGCACAAGGTGCATCATGGGATAGGGAGTTGGCCTCGTGCTGGTTGAAGACCTCGAGCTTTTGCAGTTGACCGAGTCAGAGCCGAGGATCGGCTTCGAACCCATCAGTAAGAATGAAGGTGAGATGAACAACTCACATGGAACGTTAAGGTGAGTACATAACTTCTTTTTTATATACTCTTTAATTGAATGCTGCTATTGCCTATTACAATTAGTTTTAATTGAATGCTCCTATTGCCTATTACAATGTTTTAATGTTTTTTGCCATCTTATTGCATGCATTGCGCGTTATTTTTAGGTAATAGGTTTGTTTGGAGCGATTTTTATGTATATGATTTTTAACTTCTCATTTTACTGTGATTTTGATTTTTATTTTTTTTTATCTTAAGATTTTTTTTACAGAAACTAATATATATATATATATATATATATATAATCTGATACAGAAAGTTTACAGTTTTTTAGCTGGCTTGCAAGATTGCACAAGATCAAGATGAAGTGCACTTAAATCTTCCAAACACTAGATGGCACTGTGATACTGCTTTGCCTAGGAATGGTTGGAGACACTCCCTCTTGAAACATCAAAGGAAGTGTCATTGCTCATGGATATGTGTGTAAACGTTTAGTAACTTAACTGTTTTTATATTCTGATTAAGTTCCAGTAAGGGACAAAAACACTTAATATATATGTTTTTTTTTGGCTTGGTTTTAAGTGGTTTTACCAAATAAAACAGTTGCTGCTCACCGCCTTCTGCCTTGGATTTGTTTTGGTTTTGGGGCCTCTTGGATTTTGTGTTTTATCAGTTAGTCTGCATTTTCTGTGGCTTGACTGCAGGATCAGCTGCACTTATAAGTGGTGATAAGAAATGAAAAATGAATAAGAATATGGGATGAGTAATGCACCGTCTTAAAAGTTACACAAGTACCATGCTTGGTTTAGCACCAGGCCATCATTAGTTTCTTGCTGGGAAGTTGGCCACTGCTTAGAAAAAAAATCCGTGGATGGATGTAGAAAGCAGATAAACCCAAATGTTATGATTTACAGTCAAAGTGACCCTCTGGAACAAAATCTGATGTTAATGTGTGACATAACTCATCTGTGTTCTGGTAGAAGATATTGGACAGCAGATATTAATGTAAAAAAATCCGAAGCATTAGTCAGACATGGTCTTTGTAGAGGAGCATAATAAACTGATGAATGGAGGTAAAAGAGGTAATGAATATCCTGACATTAATGGAATGGTTTTCAAACAGCCTGGATACAGTAGTCTGTATAAAATGAAGAGAACATTCTGCATTTTTTTTTTTAAGAATTTCCAAAATTTGGTACATGGCATAAAATTGTGTTTTTCTTTGAAGCAGTAGAGCATACCCATCGCAATGCCATAGGAACCTCTGCCATGACTGGGGTTACTACTTCCAGAAAATAGCACCTTGAGCAAGTTAATAAGAAAAGTAGTCCTGTTATCTCTCATGATGGTAACTGTATCATTAAGTTGGTTTTCTTTCCCAAATATAGAGCACTGCTGTTGATGATTTACCACCCAACACTGCAGTCACATGTGCACCTGCTATACATTTTGCTGTCTGAATTCAGATACCAGTTTTACACACAGGTTTCATTACAGGCTGTCAAACAGGTCTCTACTGCAAGCTGCTTGAAGTTTTTCACAGCTTATTGTTTTTTCTGTGTTTTAATGACATTAATACTTCTTTTTCTCTGTTTTCAAGTACAATTATGCTTTTACATGGGGCAGGGCTCCAGTATGAGGGGCTTCCACACCCCCCTTCATACAACCACAGAAACAAAAGAAAAGACCACAAGGTATCACTACCAGCACATTATCAGCCAGTAATTCAAGCCTTCCTTTTCCTGCTTTCAGTGCAAACAAGCAGCATCTTAACAGTTAAGACATTAACTTTGTTAGCTTAACCCACAATCTTTACAAAGTTACACACCACTATATTCATATAAAACTTAGTAATGGCATATGACAGTAAATGGTATACTCAATAATTATTTCTCAGGGCAGACTCAACACTGCGAACATTTAGCAACATTCAGTTGTGTGTGTGTATAGATATGTGTATATATTTGGTTGTGTACATGTATGTATATGTATACGTGTAATTTTCATATGTAATATATATGTCTAGAGGCATGCTGTAACAAAATAGTGAAATTTGCTGCAACCCTACCACACAGATCTCACCACTGCTTGGCACTAAAACAACTCAACTGGATCGAGCTATCCAACATGTTACACCTGAATCAACTAACCATTGCCCACAGCATTGTCCATAAACCCAATAACTGGCCAGCTATTAAAAAAAAAAAAAACAAAAAAAAAACCTTGTTCAAGCAAATACAAACCCTAGGGCTCTTTGATCATCTGATAAACTGCTGCTAAAGCTTACTAAATTCCACAGTACATATGGTGATTCCCTGTACTCTAACAGAATATCCAGAACATGGAATCTGTTACTCCAACTTTTAAAATCGTTTTTTTCTCTAAAAACTGCATTTTACCTGATTTTGGCCTAGCACTCAAGTGTGGGGTCATTTATTGCACTGTTGTGATTATTTTGCTGCTTGTGTATCTCTGCGACCTTTAAACTACAACAAAAAGAAAAAAAAAAGAAAAAAAAATCTTGCTTTTTTCCCACTTTCTGAAAGTTAAGAAAGTTCAGTTACAGATTTGCTGTTCTGAATTGTTTGGAAGTTTCTAGAAGGCCAGTGCTTGCTTGGGCTAAAGGGAAGTCTCTGTGTTCACCAGTGGGAGTGGTTAACACTGAACAGCCTGCCTGTCCCTGGAGGAGTGGTTACTATCTAGAAGCTGTAGTTTTATTGGCCATTTTGGGTCAGTTCTAAACTCCTTGATCTCTCTCTCTTAAAACCCTACAACTCTCTTTTTGCGCAGTTTTGCGCACTGAACAGCGTCGGGCAGCGCCACCTAAACAGGTTTAAACTATTTAAACTATTCCAGGCTCCACAAAGTCTGCTCTTCACTTTTTCCCTTAGAACTGTTCAAACTCTCAAAGTAATCACTCTGTTCTCTTTCTAAAACCCTGCACTTGCTCAGCTCTTATAAGGAAACACTAACTAACTAAAGCACTACACCCTCCTTGACTTCTCATAAGTATTAGACTCCCGATCGGTCCTTCCTGATCAAGTGAAAAATCAGTTCCCTTCCCTAATCTGATCAGTAAAAAACCAGTTCCCTATACTAATCTGGTATGTCCAAGGGTCAGTTTCAAGGTTACTCTCCAGTCCAGCTGGTGAATCTGGGAATTTTGAGGCAATGTTACAATTGGCTTATGTACACAGACAACCCTCTCCTTCCAACAAACTCTAATACATGTGAGAGATGCAGTTACACAGCCAAACTGGAGGCAGAGCTCTCTCAACCCAAGACTGGCTCAGTCATGAGGAAAAGGTAACCACCCACACCACAAATCCAGTCTCACACAGACCTATTGCATCTGCATACCCAACACATAAACACACAAAAACATACTCGGAGGCTCTAAATAAAAATCTGCCTAAACAGCAAAAACCTCCTAAGCAGATATCCAAGCAACAGCCACCCCTCAACAATACCCACAAATCACATATATCACAAAATCAGTGTGCCTCACAGTCACAGCCCTTAAGGCCAAACAACACACCAAATACACATGTTATAGGGGACTCTATTGTCCGGCACACTGATGTCCCGCTCACCAGACTGAACAAGGAGAAGGTCACTGTAAGCTGCCTGTCGGGTGCCAGGATCCGCCACATAACGCAAGCACTCAGGTCACTCCAAAGCAAGTACAAGTATGACTCTGTCATTGTCCATGCTGGTGTGAATGACCTGAGACGTACCTCCCTGGACTACATGAAAAGAGACATAGAGGAGCTCTCTGACCATGTAGCCCAGGCTGGTATGACCCTGACCTTGAGTAGCATCTTGCCCTCACCAAGAATGATGCCACAGTATAAAGACAAAATGATCAGTTTCAACAATTGGCTAAAGTATTGGTGTCATTCAAAGGGGATCCAGTGTCTGTCAGCCTGGGATGACATGCTCGACAAGCCACGTTGCTTCGCTAGGGACGGCTTGCACCTGTCACCCTTAGGCTTTCGTATACTGGCCAAGGCTCTTGCCACCCCATAGTGCCTTTTTTAGGCAAGGCTCAAAGGACAAACCCACCTCCATAGACAACCCAAAGATAAAAAAAACTAAAGGTAATGCTACTCAATGCCAGAAGTCTAAACCTCAAGATGCACGCACTCGAGACTCTCCTCAGTATGGAGAAAATTGATGTCTGTGCAGTAACAGAAACCTGGTTCAAGGCTCCTGATAGCACCCCAGCAATACCAGGTTATAACTCATACCATGCGTTTCGGCCCTAAAACTCGGGCCGAAGCACAAAAGGAGGGGGAGTATCTATATTCATCAAAGATACCTACACCTCCAGGTTAGTGGCACAGCACGAAGCATCGGAAACCATCCATGTGCAACTAACAGCGGGCAAAACTGCCTTTCAGTTTGTAGCCTGCTACAGAACACTCTCCCTATTACAGGAACCCCACTTGGCATTCCTGAGAACACTGGAGAATATGAAGGTGTCTCCAAACACTATGTTATTGGGTGACTTCAACTACCCAAACATTGACTGGGAAAACTACTCAAGCCCAAACACCCTACCAACGGTTCCTTGAATTTATAAACTCTAACGCAATGGAACAACTGGTCACCACTCCCACAAGAGGGAACAACATATTGGACCTGGTCATCACCAACATGGGGACTCTACGTTCCACACCAGAGGTAAACCCCTCATTGGTAAGATCAGACCATAAACAAATTTCCCTGGACATCCATATCCCGTCCCCACCCCCAGCCAAGGAAATCACTGTAAAGAATTTCTCAAAAGCCAACTTTTTACTTCTCAAGACTGAGGTGGAATCCTTCAAAGCCCCCGGGCCAGAGGATAATACAGCCCAATCCGCAGAATCCTTTACAAATGCATTCTATGAGCACCTGCAGGAATGCATGGATCGTGCTATCCCAAATAAAACCAAGACTGACTCAACTCCAAAAACAGGAGACCGGTCTGGAGGACCCCGGCCATAAATAAGCTATACAACAGAAGGAGGAAGCTACTACATGACAGAGCAAAATCCCAAAAAGGGAAGGCATCTCTGATCAGTATTAGCAAGAAACTTCGATCCCTCATAAAATCATCAAAGGCCAGTTTCGAAAGAAAAATTGCCCTAGGCACTAAAGATAATCACAAGGCCTTCTTTAGTTATGTCAGGAACATGGGCGGAAACTCCCAGATATGCTCTGAATTGTTGCATAACGGTACAAAATATACCAAACCTACAGAGCCAACATCCTGGCAGACAGATTCAGCGCAAACTTCTCCCCCCCTTCCCCCCCAAAGGAGCAAACGCCTATCCCAACTGAATGTAACCTCCCTGACATTACAGATGCACAGGTGAAAGCTGCCCTTTCCAAAGCAAAAAACACAGCATCTATGGGACTGGACGGTGTCCCAGGCTGTGTCTTACATGAGCTCCAAGAAGAACTGAACCCTCACATTAAGTCACTGTTCAAACTTAGCCTTACTATAGGATATGTACCCAAAGAATGGCGTACAGCTACAGTGGTCCCACTCCACAAAGGTGGTGCCACAACAGACCCCGGAAACTATCGCCCCATAAGCCTGACTAGTCTGGTCTGTAAAGCTATGGAGCGTATTATTATGGAACTCATAAACAAAGACATTGGGAGCCTCCAGACACTGGGCCCTACCCAATTTGGCTTTGTTAAGGGCAGATCTTGCCTCTTAAACCTAGTTGATTTCTTTGAAACAGTTACCAAAGCCATAGATGAGGGCAAGGTAGTCCACACAGCCTACCTGGACCTCGCAAAAGCCTTCGACACAATACCCCACTCGGGCATCATAAATAAGCTTACCAGCTTAAATATCAACCCCTATATCACAAGATGGGTTGCAAACTGGCTCAGAGATAGAACCCACATGGTCAGAATCGCAGGTGCCATGTCCGAATCCAAACCAGTTACAAGTGGCGTCCCACAGGGCTCAGTTCTGGGACCACTCTTGTTCGGTATATACTTCTCTGAGGTTCAGGCTAACACGGGGGGATTATGGCTGACAAAGTTCGCAGATGACTGCAAACTGGGGGCCATAATTGAATCTCCAGCTGACAAAAGCATTCTCCAAAAGGGTCTCACAGAGACGGATGCTTGATGCCAGAGCCACGGCCTCAAGCTAAATGCTAAAAAGTGCATAGTCATCCCCTTTGGGAAAAACAAGGTGCCCACAAATTACCACATAGGTGGTAATCCATTAATCTGGAAGAAGTAATTAGAGATTTGGGGACCAACGTAGATAGTAATCTCTCCTTTGATAATCACGTTGCCAAAGTGGTTAGAAAGACCTTCTATATAGCCCACCTTGTCACAAAAGGGTTCGCATCTAGATCAAGAGAGGTCATTGTGCCCCTCTACTCATCACTCATCAGGCCCATAATTGAATACAATGCCCCTTTTGGGATTTACCTTACCCGACACCTGCAGCAACTGGAGAGACCCCAAAACTACCTCACTAAGAGGATCATGGGCTACAAACAGATGTCCTATGCAGCTCGACTAAAGAAACTCCAGCTCTACTCAGTTGCTTACCGCCTACTCAGAGGCGATCTATGCCTGACGTACAAAGCCATGTCAAACCCAGAATTAATGGACATGCTCCACCTCAAAAAATCCAAGTCCCTTAGAGCTACACGCACCAGGGACCTAAACCTCAGCACAAAAATAAATAGGACATGCTGGAGGGACAAATTCATTTCCCAGAGGCTCCCCTCACTCTGGAATAGAATCCCAATTCATGTTAGACATAGCCCCTCGCTGACCCTCTTCAAGCGAAATTTGGACACGTGGATGGGAAATCGCAAATTCACCCCTGGGATCTCTTCTGTGTCCCTGCTAGACAGAGGCACAGTAAACTAATCTTAAAAGGGTACCTTCTGTGACCTACTTTACAGAGGCACAGTAGGCTAATCTAATAGGGAGGCGGAAGCCAAATACACTCTGACTAGGCTTATAAATGCCCTAGGGCAGATAGCCTAGTATCTACCTATGAACCAACACATCCTAAACAACACAAACAGCCTCAAATTCAAGTAACACCTAAAATAACATTTTACTAATCACTGGCTATGCTTCTGCACTATCCTAAACTATGTTTCTAGCCCAGACTTATTAGAGTCCTCTCAGCCCCTGCTTGTCCAACCTTTCTTATGTCAATCATTCTGTACCCGCCAATAAATTAATAATTCCCTTACTACTAACTTACCTATAATATATATATATATATATATATATATCAACTTAAATATGATTGTGAGAATGTAAATAAATTTCCTCTGTGCAACTATTATCCATGTGACTTGTACTGTTTTTTTCTGTAAACTCTTTTGTTTCTGTATTTTCACTTTGTAACATGCACTTTTACTTTATTTACTGTTATTTACATTTTCTTACTATCATAAAGTTTCTAGAGCTTTTCTGCTCGAGTCTCCACTGAAAACGGTCTTCTGGCCCAGTGGGACATTACACAGTAGTAAAATAAAATAAATAAATGTGTGTGTGTATAATATATATGTTAGGATTTATACTGAAAATTTCCAATTTTATATTAGAGTGATAGTGCAGTATATTGAAAAACACTCCCTTGCACTGCCAGGATTAATTCAAACCCATTAGACAGATGTAAAAAAAACAGTAAGCCCCTCTGCACCCTTACACCACAAGGGCTTTAAGTATGCCTACTGCAACGTCAGACAACAGTGGGGGGAAGAACTGCATACCTTACCCCCCACCGACCCCATTCCCAGATCTGCCAAAGCAAAGCCACCATCTTGCCATCACCTTGTAGAGTAAGTGAATGATGTGAAAGTCTCCTTTGCCATTCATTTACTCCACTAAGACATCAGTTCACCCCTGCTCTGCAAAGGAATGACAACACAAATATACATCACCATTCACTTACACACTACCTACACAGCACTGCTTATACACACAGTGACTAAATGCATTTGAATTAAAAGAATTGGAACTGCAAGTCAATATATTATAGATTGATTAAATGCATATTTCCTGCTCTGTCTATCAATATAAAAAATATAAATATATATATATATATATATATATATATAGGGAGAGGGGAGGGAAATGATATGTATGTATTTATATATATATATATGTGTGTGTGTGTGTGTGTGTATATATATACATATATATATGTGTGTGTGTGTGTATTATATAATAAGCACATGCATGCATGTATATATATTTACATTGTGTGTGTTTGTGTAGAAATAATATGCACATGCATATGATTTATAAATAAATCCATGTGTGTGTGTTTGTGCCAAAGTAATGCGCACATGCATGTGATTTATAAAAAATGCATGTGTGTGTGTAGTTATAGGGTCTTTCTGTCTCACTTGGACAGGGTAGACCCTATTGAAATACTAAAGGTCTATGTGCAGCAGTTGGGTACACAATATATTCCTGACTGCAGTGACTGAAAAAGAAAGTCATAGTGTTTTTACAGCCTGTAAACATGTAAAGTAGATTGTTATGACTGCTAAATGTCACTATTTTTATGACATACAAAAAACTCCCACAAGAAAATAAACCATTCTAAAGTGTTTTTGTGTGGAGAGTCTGCCTGCATCCCCTCACTCTTCATGCTGCTTAGCTGTGCTGCCTTCAAAGTCAGTCAGAATCAATTAGTCATCATTTCTTTGAGATTCTAAGTACTTGGGTATGGCAGGTGCACAGCCCCCTGCCTGACAGGTACAAAGGTTCTTGTTTCCCTTCTAGAAAGTTAGATTAATGTAGTTTCACTTGCACCAAACCACACTCATCACATAGTCCCTCAAAACCTACACCACCAAAACACACACATAGAAACACAAAACACACACCTACATTCGTGGAGGCTCTCAATAAAAACGTGCCTAAGCATCAGGGACCTCCAAAGCAGAAACGCAAGCAAACTCCACCCCCCAACACAACCCAAATGACACATAGCCCACAAACTCAGTGTGCCACTTAACCACAGCCCATAAGGCATAACAACGTACCCAACACTCTAGTCATAGGTGACTCTATAGTCAGGCACACTGATTTTCCACTCATCAGGCTAAACAAGGAGAAAGTTACTGTCAGCTGCCAGGATCTGCCACATAACGCAAGCACTCAGGTCACTCCACAACAAGTACAGATATGATACTGTCATTGTCCATGTTGGGGTGAATGACTTGAGCCGTACCTCCCTGGACTACATGAAAAGAGACATGGAAGAACTCTCCAATCTTGTAGCCCAAGCAGGTATGACCCTAGCTCTGAGTAGCATCCTGCCATTGCCCAGAATGATACTGCAGTACAAGGATAAAATGATTGACTTCAACAGTTGGCTAAGCTTCTGGTGTCATTCTAAGGGGATCCAGTATCTGTCTGCCTGGGACGACATGATCGACGGACCATGATGCTTTGCCAGAGATGGCCTGCACCTGTCACCCCCGGGATTCTGGATACTGGCAAAGGCTCTTGCCACCCCTATAGTGCCTTTTTTAGGCAAGGTTCAAATGACAAATTCACCACCATAACAGAAACAGGCAAGCAAAAACTGAGGGTAATGCTACTCAATGCTAGAAGTCTAAATCTCAAAATGTACTCACTCGAGGCACTCCTTAAAATGGAGAACATCGATGTCTGTGCAGTGACTGAGACCTGGTTCAAGGCTCCAGACAGCACCCCTGAATTGCCAGGCTATAACTGTTACCACACTTTTTGGCCATCTAACCTGGACCGGAACACCAAAGGCGGAGGTGTGTCCATATTCATTAAGGATATACACACCTCCAGGCTAGTTGCTCAGCATAATGCAGCTGAGGTTATCCAAGTGCAACTAACTCTGGGCAAAACTGCAATCCAAATTGTAGCTTGTTACAGATCCCCACCATGCCTCAGGATTCCCAGTCCTCTTTTCTTGATATACTGGAAAATGTTAGGGTTCAAGCAAACACCCTAATATTGGGCGATTTCAACTACCCCACCATTAACTGGGAAAACTACTCATGTACCAACTCCTTCACTCAGCGCTTTATGGAATTCATAAATTCCAATGCCCTGGATTAACTTATCCACACCCCCACCAGGGGCAACAATATCCTAGACCTAGTCATTACCAACATGAGTGACCGGTGTTCCACACCTGAAGTCAACTCTTCATTGGTCAGATCCGACCATAAGCTAATCACCCTAGATATCCACATCCCGCCCCCCACCCCCCATTAAGGAAACCACGGTAAAATATTTCCCAAAGCCAGCTTCATGCTTCTTAAGACGTAAGTGGTGAACTTCATGACACCCATGCAGATGGACAATACAGTTACGACTGCTGAATCCTACACAAATGCACTCTATAAGCACTTACACGAGTGCATGGATCGTGGTATCCCAAACAGAACCAAGATGCTATCCTCCAAAAAAAGGAAGCCAATCTGGTGGTCCCCTGCCATAAACAAACTCTACAACAGAAGAAAGAAATTGTTGCAAAAGAGAGTAAAATCCCATGAGTGGAGGTGCTCCCTGGTCAGCCACAGCAAGAAGTTGAGATCCCTTATAAGATCCTCCAAAGCTAGCTATGAAAAGAAGATTGCCACTGATTCTAAGGACAACCACAAAGCATTCTATAGCTATGTCAAGAATCTCAATGGCAACACCCAGATCTGCACTGAGTTACAGCACAATGGCACAAAAATTACAGAACCAACTGATAGTGCCAACATCCTGGCAGATAGGTTCAATGCTAACTAGGTTCAATGCTAACTTTACCCCCCTCTCACCCCCTAAAGGGCCCATATCTATACAGGAAGAATGCAGAGTCCCTGTAATCACAACTTCACAGGTAAAAGCAGTACTCTCTAAAGCCAAAAACACAGCATCCATGGGACCGGACAACATCCCAGGCTGCATTTTACATGAACTTCAGAATGAACTGGCTCCCCACCTAAGTACTATTTAAAAATCATAGCCTCACGTCAGGCTTTGCGCCCACTGAATGGCACACATCAACAGTTATCCCACTCCACAAAGGGGAGTCACCACTGATCCTGGGAACTATCGCCCTATTAGCCTGATGAGCCTCGTCTGCAAGGCCATGGAACGTATCATCATGGAATTCATAAACAAAGACATTGGTAAACTCCAAACTCTGGACCCCACCCAATTCGGGTTTGTGAAAGGCAGATCTTGCCTCCTGAACCTGGTCGACTTCTTTGAGGTAGTCATCAAAGCCGTAGATGAGGGTAAGGTGGTTCACACAGCCTATCTTGACTTCGACAAGGCTTTCAACACCATCCCCCATTCTGGAATTATAGCTAAACTCACTAAACTAGGTATAAATCCCCATGTCACAAGATGGGTTGCTAACTGGCTCACTGACAGAACCCACACTGTAAAAGTTGCAGACTCCAAATCTGACATCAAACCAGTGACAAGTGGAGTACCACAGGGTTCAGTCCTGGGACCTCTCCTGTTTGGTATCTACTTCTCTGAAGTACAGGCTAACACAGAAGGCCTCTGGCTAACAAAGTTCGCAGATGACTGCAAGCTAGGAGCTATAGTCAAGTCCCCAAATGATGTGGACATCCTACAGAAGGGCCTCACTGAGACAGATGCCTGGTGTCAGAGCCATGGCCTCAAGCTCAGTGCCAAAAACTGCATTGTTATCCCCTTTGGTAAAAACTCTGTACCCATGAACTACCATATAGGCGGCAGTCTTCTTAACACCAAATGTGTGATAAGAGACCTTGGGACCCAGGTGGACAGTAGTCTCTCCTTTGATAATCATATTGCCACAGTAGTCAGGAAATCCTTCTAAATAACACACCTCATCACAAAAGGGTTCTCATCCAGGAAAAAAAAGAGGTCATTGTTCCCTTCTACTCGACACTCATTAGACCCATTATAGAGTACAACTCTCCTTGTGGAATGTACCTCACAAGACATTTGCAGCAACTGGAAAGGCCACAGAAGTACCTCACAAAGAGAATTACTGGCCTCAAACAGATGCCCTACACTGATCGTCTCAAAAAACTCCAGCTTTACTCTGTAGCATATTGCCTACTCTGAGGTGATCTCTGCCTAACATATAAAGCTATGTCAAACCGAGAGCTGTTGGACATGCTACAACTAAAAAAATCCCAATCCCTCCGAGCTACACGCTCTAGAGACCTAAACCTTGTCACCACAATAAACAGGACTTGCTGGAGGGATAGATTCCTGTCCCAGAGACTTCCCATACCCTGGAAGAGGCTACCCATCTATGTCAAGCAAAGTTCCTCATTAACACTCTTCAAGAAAAATCTTGATGAGTGGATGGGAAATAGGAAATACACCCCGGGGATTACTTCTATGGCTCTGCTTGACAGGGGCACAGGAAATTAACTTTCTTAGGTTGGTGTAAACTTTGTTGGCTAGGCTTACTTAGGCCCTTGGGCCGATAGCCTAGTACCTACCTATGAACCTGTGAACAAAGAGGTTTTCTAACATGAAATTAGCTAACTGGGTGAAGTGTAAAATGAGTGAAAAGAAGGTGGAAAGTATAAGTAACATTAGCACACGTTAATGTAGAGGCCATTGTTACAGAAGATGTTCCTTCAGATATTTAGTATATATTTTCTTAAGATAGTAGCTTTTTGACTAATTCTGTTAAAACAGCATTGTAATATAGCAAACTGTGTCGCTGGGTCCTTTTGTAATGGTCTCAAGGATTACATTTCACTTTGGACTATGTTTTAATTTTTAGTGTTAGCATCGTGTCTGTGCAAGCCAGAACTGTTTCATACTGTACTGGACTTAAGTAAGAAAATCAGTCGTATATCAGGAAGACATAAAGACCCCTGTATGACCTGAACTGAGATTTTGCTACAGCGCACCTCAAGCTATACTATATAAAATAAATCCATATTCTTTTTTAATTTAAATTCTAGTATATTGTATTGCCCATATCAGTTGATTTGTAGTGCTAAGCTGCTACAGACAAGAGAGGAGGATTACACTAGCATGTATTTATATTCCACCTAAAACTGCTAACAGAGCTTAAGAAAATTTGGGGGGAAATAATCAGTTTCAGCAAGGGATATTACTTGTAGGTGGGGACTAGAATGTGATTTGCAGCAGTGAAGATGTGTCTTGGGGCTCAGAAGGGAAAATAACAAAGGAGGGTAGATTTTTGAAAAAATGTATTAAAATATTTGGCATGGAAGATGTGAATTCAGTAATAGGAGTTTGGAGTGAATTTACATATTATTCCCCAAGATAAGGCTAGGCTAGACAGAATTTACATTTCACAGGAACATGTGCATTTAATTGAAGGTCTTGAAACGCACCCAGTAACTATTTTAGATCATGCACCAATAACAACTAAAATAAAATCACAGGGTAATGAAACAAAAATGAGACACTGGTGCTTTCTCACTTACCTATTGAAAAAAGAGGAATTTAAGGAATGGGTAGTGATGATTATTCAGGAGCTACTAGATAGGACAGAAAATTTGTCTTAAAATTAAGGTGGAGTGTAAAAATAGGGTAGAAATAAAAGAAAGGGTGCTATGGTTGGGTCCCTATCAGTTTGTCGAATGCACTACATATTTATTTTTTTTAATTTCTTTATTGAATGCTACTTATCGAACACCTTTTCGTTGAACTCTGTTAAGCGAAATCTTATTCTGTCAAATTATCGTTTCAGCAAAGTTTTTCCCAGGGAAAAAAACAGTGGGCCATCATCAGGGATTTGCCCTTTTTCCACTGTAGTACAATCTCGGAGTTGGTATATTTAGTTAGAGGGGTGTGTGGGGCGAAGCCTTCCTCCCACCACGGTGGGTTTAAATAGTGCTGTTTCTGTTGCAGTCGCTGAGTTGGCCAACTGTTTTATTCCGATGGGAAAAACTTTGCCAAAATGATCGTTCAGAATAAGATTTCGCTTAACAAAGTTTGTCAGAGAAGTGTTCAGTAAGTAGTGCATTCAATAAAGTGATATAGACCTAGCTATGGTTCAGAAGTAACAAGAATTATTTAGAGACCCTGTCAAATGTTCAAGTATTGCATAATAGGGATAATCTCACAGAACAAGAAAAGGATCAACTGCAAAATGCTAAGCATACCTCGATAAAATGCACAAGTTTTGAAAGATTGCTGTTAACAGTATTGAGCAAAAACTTTTAGCAGAATGACTCGGGCAAAAGGTAGAAAGGGCTGTCTCCCAAGTTTAAGGAGCTTATAACAAGGAAGGTAACAAGAAATCCTGTAGAGTTATTAGAAATATTTCGGAAAGTCTGTGAAAGTCTGTATAAAGCAGAGAAATATGGAAATCAAGAAAAGATACGAATGGAAATGTTTATGGAAGAATTAAATATGCCAAGTTTAGAGGTAGGTGAGGCTGAATTACTAATGGTTAGGATAGGAGGAGATGAGATAAAAATCATGATGTATAACCAATCTACAGGAAAGTCCCCAGGAGCAGATGGTGTTGAAGTTTGGAAGCTAGGAGGGAAAAAACTGGTAAAGATCTGGAAGGTTTTAACAGTGTTTTAAGAGGAGAAGTACCAACATCCTGGAAGAAAGCTGTGGTAGCTGTAATACCTAAAGAGGGTAAAGATCCATCAGATCCAGCTTCATACAGGCACATTTCATTACTAAACCGTGATTTTTAAGTGTTCATGTGTGTAATGGCTAAAAGAATGACAAAAGTAATGCCCAAAATTGATAAATATGGAACAATGTGGTTTTGTGGAGGGGAGGCAAACATTTGACAACTTTAACAGAACATTGAGGATACAGAGGGAAGCAGAATTAAGAAATTACCATTGTTGTTGGTGGGTCTTGATGCAGAGAAAGCATTTGACAGAGTAAGCTGGTACTTTATGAGCAGGGCAATGGAAGCATTTGCATTTCCTGAAAAAATATATGGTTGATTAGGCAGATATATGAGGGATTGGATGTGAAAATTAAAGTGGGTGGGGCCCCCTCTGATAATTTCTGCTTGAGCAGTAGAACCAGGCAGGGGTGTCCTCTTTCCCCTTTGTTGTTTGCATTATATTTAAAACCACTGGCAAAGAAAATAAGGGACTCAGAAACTGAAGGATATAATTGGTATGGTAGTCAAGAAAAGCTGGCTGTATTTGCAGATGTGATATTATTTTATACCTGACAAATCCTGAAAGAGACATTACACTGTTGTGGAATATTTTGAGACAGTTTCATGTCTTTTGGAGATGCAAACTTAACGAAGTTAAAACAAAGGCAGTAGCAGTAAATTATGTCCCTACAAACATATTGGTTCAGCAATGGCCGTATTTATGTGGACATGATAAAATTAAGTATTTAGGAATATGGATTAAAAATGATTATGGTGTGGTAGCAAAGGATATGTTGGAAGAGACAAAAAAAATACAAAGACTGAGAAAATGGAAGCTTTGTTATATGGGTATGGATAATAAGATACAAGCAGTCAAAATGTTTTTAGTCCCTTTTAGTCTTATACACAGGTCAAGTTGGCTGCGGTGGTGCAGTGGTTAGCTTTGTCATCTTACAGTAAGAAGTTTACTTGGTTCTAGTCTTGGCTGGAGCATTGCCTGTGTGGAGTCTGCATGTCTTCCCTGCAGTTGAGTGAGGTTTAAAGACATGCAGAAAGGTGCATGTGTGTGCATATGCCTTCTTTTGAAGGTTGGGCGTCAGGCTGGCAACTTGACACCGTAAAAAGACCACTGCCAACCAATCTGTGGACTGGTGACATGCTGTAGCGACCCCTAATGGCAGAAGCCAAAATACATTGCTTTTAGTCTTAGACACACATCAGGCATATTTTTATCAACCAGAGGAGATGCTGTAGATAGCAAGTAATAAAGAGCTGACGGAAGCAAGTAATAAAGAGCTAACGGACTTTATCTGGGAGGGGAAGATGGCAAGAGTCAAGTGGGATAAGCTGATTCTTCCAGTAGAACAGGGCAGATTGGGTTTGCCCAATTTGAAGGGGGTATTTCAGAGCTACACAGTTAAGGCTCCTATATATAGCACAATCAGAAAACTATAATTAATTTTGGAAAGCGATGATGTTGAAACAGGGAGGAAGCTCAAGAAACAAGGAGAGACTGGGATTTTGGATGCAGGCCTTTAAGGAGAATAACAATAATCATACAGAATATTATATCCATAAAGCAGCTTAAAGTATTCTAAGAACTAAGCCAATTCAGGAATGGAGAAAGGAGATTCTGATGATAGGGATGACTGCAATTAAGGATTTAGACAATAGGCAAGAGGGGGCTGGAATTTATTGGTGAAAACTGGCAAAGGAGCCAAGGTATTCGGAACAAATAACTAGACAGGGAAAGGTAATAGAATGGGAAGAGGCCAAGAATTTGTTTAGACTGCAGGTTAGAGATTGCCTTCTCTGTCAAGCATTGCTATCACTATAGGCAAAGAGGAAGAAATGGGGGGGGGGTCCTAAACGAAAAACCAGCACTGGTAGAGTTTTTAGTAGAATCTAGAACAGAGGCTGCCATTAAAAAAAGAATAATTAATAGAGCATATAAAATATTGCATTATAACTTTAAGAATCAAAGGAGGTTAGAAAGAATTGGGAAGAGAAATTGGATAAGCAATGCACAAAGAAACAATGGGAGGATATATGTATATCTCCCAAATATGCAACAAAATCTAGAAGAGTTAGGATTTTTGCTTGGAAATGTTTACATAGATATTTTTATACCCCCCGTAGACTCCAGAGAATTGGAGGTGTGATGAGGAAGAAAGAGGTACTTGGGAACATATTTTCTGAGAGTGCGGTGTGTTGGTGGACTTTAAGGATTCTATTGCGGGATGTGTTGTCAAAGATGCTGGGTGGGCAGATTGATGGGAGATGATTTTTCTGAGATGTGATACAGGATCGGAATTGCCTAGACATTGTAAGGCCTTGCTGTGTCTAATTATGGTGACTGCCAAAAAAAGCAATTACTTGAAAATGGAAATCAAAATTGAAACCAACTGTGTTAGAAGTAATGAATATAGTAACACTGAGAACACAACTGGAATTAAGATCTTTAGAAAAGGGTAGGAGCAAACTACAGAGGAAAATGGGAATTGTACGAACAATGCATACAGGGAGGAAAGAGGTTTAAAAAAGGCAGGACTGAAAATGATTCGGTAGATTATAAGTGATATGGGAGTGTGTCATATAGTTTGTGATATAAAATGCTTGCAACTAGGATTGGTTCTGTGTGGTTTGTTTTCATTTAAATAAATGTATGACTGCTTATGTCATAAGTGGTGATTTAATAGAGATGTCTCTTGTTTAAAAAATAGGGCACAATCAAAATAATTTATGTCAAGTTGCTTGGGTTATATGATATATAGCAATATATGTGAAGTATAATGTTTGTTAATGTTAGTTTGTTAATGCAGTTTGATTACTTTTGTATAAATGTAAATTTGCCTATGTCATAAGTGATAATTCAATAAAGGTGTTTAAAAAAAAAAGGCTTTTTAATTATTTTTTCTGGAGTAATCCCCTTTCTATGAACTCTTCCCCAGGGGTTTGCAGAGCTGATGTCAGCTGTGTGTCACTATTAGAGGTGGTTCCAAAACTTTAATAAAATAGTAAAAATAAAGAACAGGTAAGAGCTTTCGCATGTAGCTTCTTCAGACCTATTATCAAAGTAAAAACTCTAACCAGCTTTCATACACCTTGTAACAGTTTCATCCAATCAACTGAAAAAGCATTAAAGGTTGCTAAGCAACATGATTGCATTAAATATGCCAGTTAAATAAACCAATTAAGTCTGCTTACATTCATATTCCTAAAAACAACTAAATATTATGACTATAAAAATGCATATGCAATTAAATTAAATACTCATATCACCTATTACCTAATAATTCATAAAAAACATTTACTCTGTTTCATAAACTCAATAAATAAGAAAATGTACATATTAAAATAGCACATATTCACAGGTTTCAAGCACCGGATGTAAGCATTTTTCTACGTAAATAGTGGTTCTGTCACCCACCCTTTACTTGAGACTATGGGTCTCATGGGTGGGTTCTTTGCATCCTTATGTACTTTGGGTAATCCATATATTACTGGAATCAATGGGGTTTCAACATTAAAGTATTTAAAAAGTTCCTCTGAAATTCTGTTACTTATGAGTAAATCAAACACCATGACTGTTATTCTATTACAGCTTTCACATCCATTTCAGTTATTCTTTGATATGTAATCTGATCATTCAGTAATAAATCCATTTGTGTGATATAAAACTCCTTGTTCATGACTATAACCCCTCCCCCTTTGTCAGTAGGCCTAATCTCAATGGACTGCATGGATTTTAATTCTAACAATGCATCACATTCATCCCTACTTAAATTAAAATAAGAAGATGTTGTACCATTTTCAAATATTTCTCTAATTTCTTTATCGCATACTGAAATAAAGGTATTTACCATTGGGTGTATTTTAGGAATAAAAACACTGGGCTTAGTAAATTTGTGAATTTCATTGCTAGCATTCTTAAAAACAGTTTTTAAGGTCAGTGGCTTCCAAATAGTCTCAATTCCTGCAAAATGTCTACCAAGTTCGTCTTCTGTGCTGGGATAAAGGAAAGCCCTTTACCCAATAACGATAACTGTGCATCAGTCAATGGTATACATGAAAGATTTAAGACCAAACCTTTAAATTGTTGCTTCTGGTTATTCTCTGTTGTACCCCCTCTGTGTTCTGCTGCCGTGGGACATTTCCCTTCCTGCCGTGGCTCCTTGATCTCTCTTTTATCAGTAAGGTGTCTTTTAGTTGAAATTGTATTATTAAAGTCTCCTTCACTCCATTTGAGGCCTCTGAAAAAGGATTTGCTTGTTTAGTTTGTGATGCTTTATCCCCTACCTTCTCTATTGCCAAGTTCATATTCTTTTAAGAACAAAAAATCACTCAAACGTCAATTATGTTATAAAACGCAAGGGTCTGGAATGAATAACATCTCTCAAAGACTAGGCACTTATATATGCAGGAAATGTATGGCCTGCAAGTATATATATTCGAGCACTACCTTTATATACCCACAACTGCACTTTGAGATTCAAGCAAAATGTTATGCAGACTGTAGAACCATAAATGTAGTTTATTTTAGTTTCTGCCAAGTTTGCAAAGTTTTTTTTACATAGGGAAGACTAACAGAATGTTAAGGGATTGCATGCTAGAACATGTCAGGGATATACGTAACAAGAAGGAAAGGAGTGCCTTGGATAAACATGTGGAAACAGAAGGGGCACAACACATTTAAATTCCTTGGACTAGAGATCCTTGAAGAAGGGGGTGGAGGAGGGGATATGAGGAACAGGACTGAAGCAGCAGAGCAAAGGTGGATTATGAGGCTGAATGCTGATAAACCACCAGGGATCAATGAAGCTGTCTTATTAAAACCCTTCCCCAAAGTAAGGGCACTTAGACATTAAATGCAGTAGGAGAAAGTATCATATTCCATTTTGTATTTTTAAACAAGACATTTATGTTATTTTACATTTTTATGTAACAAGGTTTCTGTCATATAGAATATTTATGAAGGCTTTTAGAGGTTTCTAAAAGAAGTTAGCAATGTCATTGATTGATTAATTGTATTTTGATTAAATTGTGTTGCTTATTGGATGAAAATGTGTTTAAATAAGATGAAGGGGTTGGTAACATCAGTCTGATGAAGCGGTCAGTGTGATCGTGAAAGCGCTTGCTTCCAGTATTTTTTGTAATAAAGTTGTGTTTGCTATAGCCGTAGTGGTTTGGCTCAGCTTTTTCTACTTGGTTGTAGGAAGTGCTGTTGACTTTGGTTCAGCAACCTTTTTTGGTGCGTGGCATTTGGTATGGAACAGTGAGTGTTCGCAGTGCTTGTATTTCATCTGCCATTTCTGTTGGACCCTAGAAAACTGAAATGATCCTGTCTGTGAGTGGAAAGTGTTGTCCTGCTGGTCCTGCCAGGCAATTGGTTCTTCACACTCACAAGACGGGCAGTCCTGAGCTTTCATCGACTGCTGGGGGAAGGTTGCAGGGCAGTACTACCAATATGCCAGTAAAGCAGTGTGTTGTATGAATCTATACTGTTACAAGTAAGTGGAACTTATGCAGCTGTATTTTCCTGTTTTAAATGTAGTAGTAGCTGCTGTCTGCAAATTCTAGATAATAAAGTTGAGAGCTGCTTAAGTTGTCTCAGCCCACATGATTTCTTTGGTGTGGCCATTCAAGAAACACAGTTTTCCTCATATGGTGAGGTATCTAGAAATTTCAGTTATTAAAAGGAATTTTGTTTTTTTTTCTGTTTATCTGAATCATCTGTTTTACTCCCATGTAAACTACCACTTCCTTTTCTGCAGATGTCCACAGCATGATTTTCATATAGGCAGTAGTTCTGGGGATTTAAACCTTGACCATTCCTTCCTTGTCGATGTCTTGCATTCACTCTTTCCTTGTTCATATCCTGTAGAACTCAGGAGGTTGTCATGTGGTGGGCATTATGAGGGAAAACATTTGCCTCTTCAGGTCGTTCTTACCCCACCATTAAAAGCAGATGAAGATAATGTTATGTCGTCATTCTTCTTTGGGAATTTATGACAGCATACACGTTTTGAGACACACATGCCTAATCTGCTGTTGGACAGGTGAGCAAGCTAAACCCAATCATTCCACTCCATCTTCCACCAGCTTCTCCAGCATCTAGTGGGTTAATCAAACCGAGTCATGTGAGTCATAGATAAAAGTTTCGTCCTTATATGCTGTATGCCATGGAGCATGGCACACGAATTTAGTGGTTCACCAGGGCAGATTTTTGGGATGGATAAAGTTCCCTTTTGCTGTTTCATTTTGTACATATTAGAAGGCTGTCATTTTTCAGTTCCAGGTTTAATTAAACTTTACAGATTCACAGATGTGAAATAAATGAGATAGGTATATACTGTAGAGCACTGTATTTCTTGAGATACTACACAGTTTGTGAAGTTATTCCCTTCGTTAATCACTTAATTAATGTTGCTGTTTTGCTAATAGCTTGCTTTCATGGAACTGATTGTCTTAATGTGATGAGGCATTTATTGTAGAAAACAGACAACTGTACATTTTCTGAGTAATAACTAGTAGTCTGCTCACATGGAGGCATATCTAAAATTGTATTTTGCTGATGTCATTATAGAGGTGATAACCGGAAAAACATTGCTTGTAATATATCCAGTTTTCTTCACTGACTTATCTATTATACCATTTATTGCTTCTGTTGTTGTAAAAAAAAAAAAAAAAAGAGAAGGCAAAGCAGTTGGACACCTTTAACAGAGATGTATTGTAGTAGCCGTGAGAGTGTAGTGAGCCAGGCTGACAAATTTAGAGCTACTCTGATAACTTCACGAACATTGATTTGTGCCTAGTTCTGTGGCATAGAGGGATAGAGCCCTAAGACCCAGATGAACCGAGTTTAAAATAGGTGGTCAGGTACTGCAGCAGTCTGGCAGGGGAGAATAGTTGTGAGGGACCATTGCAGGCTTGCCTGTATTTGCGAGATGGATTAGTGGTCTGGTTGGCTGTTTACCACCAATCAGGCAGAGATTTGCACCCATTGAAGATGTAGCTGTGAACCAAGGATGTGGGCTTGTTGCTATCAAGCCAGTATTAGTATCCTCATTGTAAGAATGTGGGTGGGAACATACTCACACAGGGGAGGACAATACAGGCCCTCATAGGGATGCAAGTGCCCATGTTAGTCACCAGGGAAGGGGTTTGGGCATAAGTAGAAATCCTGTCGTAATGGTTACTCTCAATGAAGTAGGTCAGTGTGAGATTGAGTACCATGTAGTTTCCCAGCCTGAAGACAGTTGGGATCTGTCTTGAAATATGGATGACCCTCGTCTTGGTGGGTGACTTCAGATCATTAGGCTGTTGGAATAAAGACATTCATTTCTCAGCAGCACAGAGAAGAATGGTTGATGATATGGACTGAAATTACTACATGGCTGCATAGATAATAGCCCTGTCCATTAAACTCTCACTTGGTGTAGCCAGGGTCCCTTGCATCCCAGAGCAAATGGACTGAAGTGTACAGGTGAGGCTGATGATTGGTAAAATGACATAAAAAAAACATTGATTTGTTAGGGAAATGTTATGAGACCATTAAGAAACTATAAGGAATGTTGTTATTGTGCAGTAGCACGTCAGCAGGGTATAAGAAGGGGGAAAGAAAGATTTGCAGAAATGTACACTAGCTGTTGTCTCAGAAAGAGCAACCAGAAATTTGTGATGTGTGCACCAAACACCTGTGCCTCTACATGCCCCTTTATAAGTACCTAATTTTCAGTGGAATATGTCCTGCATGTCTCTGGAAGTTATTGCAATGGATTAAGGCCATGAGCTGTTAACAGAATGATTTTTGTAGTCCAAGATTTGATTTCTTCAGCCTTTGTTTTACTGCCTGGCTCTAGTGAGTCACTTGTCCAGATAGTATCTGCTACATCAACCATAAAAAAGGAATCTAATGTTCAGTGGACGTGCTGATTAACAAATAAAAATGTGACATGTGTTTTTCCCTTTTTCTGAAACCAAAAAGGTTAGTCTTGTACACAAGTTTATAAATTTGTGGTATTAACATAACAATGCTTTTTTATGTCCATTTTTCATTTTTTTTTTTTGCTCCCCTTGGGACTTCATTTAACTGGCCTGGCCCACCAAATGCTGCAAGTCCACGCCAATTTACCAGCTTATCTTCTACTCCCCTTCCAACTTACTCAGATATTGCTGGTGCTGGATGTGGATCCTAAGGGCATCCAGGGGGTTCAGCCCTCCCAACTCTCTGACCCACCTTCCAAGCTCATTGTTTATGTCCAAGGGCAACTCTTCTCTTTAGATCATGCCTCTGCACAGGAGCATCATCAAGAAGTGGTCTCTCACTCAGGACAGCATGCTCTTTCCTCCCAACTGCTTCATCAGTCACTCAAGCTATTTATCGAACCTGAGTCAACTAGGCCATAGTTAGGGCTTCAACCCTCTACACCAACAGAGTGGCTTATCCATTTCTCATTGTTAGTTTGACTTGATGGACTATGACAGCCAAGCCAGACCCTTGGCTCAGCTCTTCTTCAGAAATCCAGGGCTTGCCCACTTGTAATTACCATTTATATTTGCTGATTTAGAATTGTTACTATTTTGATACATTTTTTCAGTGTTTATCTGCTACATGCCCATTTATTTGCTATTTTGTCTGCTTTTGATTATGCAGGAGAAACAACTTTCTGAAATAGCATTAAGTAACTGGAATTTCATCCTTGTCTACTAGTGGAGTGCAGTCTGATATGTATTGCAGTATTTTTGCCTTTGATCTCTATAATATGCACTCATCTAATTGTATTTGTTTTAGGTTTATGGAGAATCTACCTCATTCAGTAAAAGAATGTTTTGCCTGTGGGCTCAGCTGTGGTAAGTACATTTAGCAATCATGTGGTTCTGCATGAAAAATTAAAGATCCTCCAGTGCAGTTTTTTCTTAAAAAAAAAAATAAATAAATAACTATTTCTCCTTAGGAGTATGTTGGTGCATTAGCCTGTGGCAGTGCAAACCCAGGTGACTTAGTGTGGTATTAATAGTCATTTCGCTTAAGTACAGAGGGTATTTTTGCAAGCCATGCACAGGTACAGTTCAGGCACAGTTTAGAGACACTAGCTTTGCCAAATCAAATAATTTAGAACTAGTTTGAAAAAAATCTTACCCAAATGAGGGAATAAGGAGATGTAAATGAGGAATGCGTGAAAAATGTGTGACTTTCCCATGTAAGTGAATTCTCTTCCTGAAATTATGTGATTCATAGTCACTTTTTGATGCCTGCGTGTGCCTTGATAGGTTATAAAAAGTGGTAAATCTGTGCCTTTCTTATCCACTTTGCAGTCCTTGGAAATGCTCGGTTTCACTGCAAACTTGGTAGTTTCCCACTGTGAATTGCTTCAGTTTTGCCAAAACCTGGCATGTGAAATGCTTAAGAAGGTATAGGCAAAGGATAACTCACCTCATCTTTGCTGAGCAAGAACTGCTGGACAGGGGGTTTAGAGTGGACAGTGATATAATAAAGCATGTAGTGAGTTTGAATAGCTGTCGAGCAGGAAGTGTGTGTGTGTGTGTGTGTGTGTGTGTGTGTGTGTGTGTCAGACTTTCTTGTATCTGTGGATACCAAGGTATGTATAGCCCTCACTATACTTGCCATGGCGACCTTTCAAAGATAATTTGTAGGCACATTGGGTACAGATTTCTGTTTCAAGGACACTGCAGTAGTTCTACTCCTGTCACATATGAATGAGCATAACTTCCTCAGTTTCATTGCAGGACCAAACCAGTGCCATGCATGCTTTCTGTTGAATGGTAAGCTTTCCTGCGGTGTTTTGTGAGAAAGATTACACCCATGTGGCTGTAAGGGCCCCATTTTATGACAGATGGGGAACA
Source organism: Protopterus annectens (assembly GCF_019279795.1). Taxonomy (NCBI): domain Eukaryota; kingdom Metazoa; phylum Chordata; order Ceratodontiformes; family Protopteridae; genus Protopterus; species Protopterus annectens. The sequence goes on along the minus strand of NC_056727.1, from coordinate 64,309,953 downwards.
TTACTGGAGCAGGAAGGGCTAACTTTCTGTCAGCTACCAGGTAGTGTGTGATGCATGGGGGTATGTCACCAACACGTTGGCCCAGCATCCTTAGAGTGCCCATGATTCTCACATTTAGCACCCAGGCTTTCTGAACCACCTCTTTCTGTTTGGTCGTCAAATTAATAAGTGCAAACTAGTCTAATGTTTATTAACTATTGTTATTTTTGTGTCCGTATGTGGTATTGAGTAGTCATCCCATTTTATGTGTACCTCCCTGTTTGTTTTTCAGGTGATACAGGTTACCCACTTGAACCTTAGCTAATGGCACCAGTCCATAACCTTCATGGAGTTGGCGAGGAGCACTTTAACACCACCCTGTCCCAGACATGGATAGTCATTGAGTGAGCGAGTGTTTGACCTACTCAAAGCAGTTTTCCTTTGCTTGGATGGGGGGTTCTTCAGGAAAAAAAACTGTTACTGTATGCTGAATATTTATGGCTTGTTGCAGTCTGCATAACGTCATCATGCATCAGTCTGCCACAGCCAGTTGCTGATAGAAACAGTACAGCTCCCTCTATCACTTCTTCCACCAGTAATGGTAATGATAGTATCCAGCCAGTAACAGTAGCATGGCAGCTCCTCAAGCAGGCTTGTGCATGGTGCACAGCTATGCAGGTGAAGAGGCAGTGTCTAGTCCACAGATATGGGTCAAGATATTCACTGTGTGACTGGGCAAAGTTACACACATAATAGTTGATGCATGTAGTGATGTTCTTCGTGTTTCACTGTTGCAGTCATTACATTTGGGTAATCCTGCTGGCAGGTTGCCCTCAGTCGGCCTAAATTCCAAAGTCCTGGGTCCTGCATCGGCTGCTTTCACCCCCTCCCTGACATCAGGTCGTCAGGGGTATAAATGATGCCACCGATGCCATTTTCTTTAGTCTTTCTTGCCACGCGGTGCCCGAAGCAGAAGCAGTTCGCAAGTGCCGGTCAGCCGACTCCTGAGATTTTCATGTTCAAGTTTCAGATCCAAAGTCTTCAATAAAGCTAAGTACCCCATTGGGGAAACTTTTTTCTTGCTCCAGACCGATGTCAGAAAAAGTTAGTAATTGTATTTCTTGTGGAAAACAAATACCACATAAGGACTTTCATTCTTACTGTATTCCTTGTCTAGGCCCTGATCACAAAGTTGCTGGTTGTCGGTTTTGTGCTAGATTTAACCAACACACTATTAAGCGTCGGTATGATTTTGCTTTAAACTATTTTGGACGCCGGTTTAATTATCCAGAAATGTCGTCGGATAGCCATCCGACTAACGGAGTTCACAAAAAACGCAAAGAAAAGGAGAGAGATAGACAACCAAGGCCCAAAACTGACGACGAAGCTTCTCCCAAGCCAGTCGCCAGTTCTCAGTGAGGCGCTTTTGCAGCCCCTGACGCCCGCTACTTTAGAGTCGCAGCCCGCTACCAACTCCCACGTGGAGTCGGCCATGCCGCTAGAAACTCAAGGTATTGGAGCCTTGGATACTATTTCTTCAGATGGGTCCGGAGCCGCTGAGCAGGCACCGGCTTCTGAGGGTGTATTCAGACCTAAACATCTTTATATTAAGCCAACCTCAGCTTCAAAGGCAAAGACTAAAGCACCTTCTAAAGCAAAGAAACAAACTCAAGAGCCACGTGGACAGGCCTCTGTGCCCAAAAAAACAGATGCTCAAAATGGCCGAAGACTTAATTACCTTGATCAGGGGGTCCCATCCCCCTCCTGATAAGAGGCCTAGGCAAGAGACTGACTATGAATCTTCAGATCAGGTTTCTATTTCTTCTGATCAGGAATACTCTCTTCCCCCATGTGGATTGTGATGCTGAAGAATCTATACCTTCAGCTTCTCCTCTAGAGGACTATTCTTTTGGGGAAACCTTGCATACCATGAGGGAGCATTTCCACTGGGAGAGCCAAAATTTTTCAGAATCTAAAAAGAGGCTCAGGGATTTCCTTTTACTACCTCAACACAGGCCACTAGTCATCCCACCTGTGTTAGATATTGTAGACAATGTGTTTTCGGAGTCTAGTCTTACCCCTGACTCCTTACCTCCAGCTCCTGTTAAGCCTGACAGATATTACAGGGTTCCTGATTCTCATAAATTCTTTTTTAAAAACCCTGCTGCAGACCCAGAAACTATTTCACAGGGTCCCAAAGGAGTTAAGGCTTCCGCTGCAAAAAACTCTACCCCCTCTGACAGAGATTCTAGGGCACTGGATAGATGGGGAAAAAGGTTTACACATCTGCAACCTTGGCTATAAGGGCCTTAAACTGTCAGTTTCATATGCTCAAATATCAACAACATGTCATGGCATTACTTAAACAGAAAATGTTATTAAACTCTGAATGTGCAGAAAACAAGGAAATGCAGGATTTATTGCATGCTGCTGAACAAGTTGGAAAGCATACTTTGCAAAGTGGTTTTGATTCTTTGGAGGCCTCTTGCAGGGCCGCAGTTACAGGTTCTGTAATTAGGAGGCATGCTTGGTTAAAGGAACAAAATCTGCCTCATCATTTCAAAGTTAAATTATTAGATGCACCTTTACAGCATGATACTTTGTTTGGTGTTAAAGCAGAGGAGGTGTTAAAGAAAATGGAGGACAAAGCTAAATCTATGCAAACTGTCAAAGGTTTTTTTACAAGTACAGCCACCTAGGTTTAGTAGACATTGGCCTGCAAGGAATTGGTCCTTTCCTGTGTCAGACAGACCTCAAAGGGGCAGATCCAGACGCCCTAGAAGCAGAACCCAGGTGCAATGTTCCTACAGGTTAAAGCAATGGGGTGCTTCTACCTCCAAAGTTGGAGAAGACAGCCTTACAAGACTATCTGCAAATATATAGAGCTGAGTATATTTTTCTGTATTATTCTGTATTATAGAGCTAAATTGTTGCTTTGATATCTGTTGTCTTAGTGTTCTGCAAATATACAGAGATCAGTATATATTTTTTTGGTTTTATAATTTGCACTCTGATTCCTCACATCTCTGCTGAAACCCCCCCCCCCCTGTTCTTGGTTGTAGTTTAAATTTGGTGGCTTTTGTAGTGCCCACCCCACTGTAGATTTGATCTAGCACACTCCCCCAGTCCCGTAACTTTACCGCATTCTACCTAATAAACCTTTTCTGCACTTGCTTTTAGTCCTTTTTAATTTAATTACATTTTTTCAAACTGTGTGTGGACTAATATTGCTACATACTCAAGTGTGACAGCTTGCACTGCATGTGAATTGTTTTTGCTACTGTTTTTGCTACTTTAAAAAAAAAATTGTAAGCCTGTTTCCTACCTTTCCTGTAATTAGTGTTCCAGACACAGATTTGCTGTATCCAGGACTATTTGTAAGCTTCTGAGTCCCCAAGCCTTTCTGTGTTGGAGGGAAGCCTTCTAGCTTATCAGTGGGAGTGGTAAGCACTAGGTAACCTGTCTACCACATAAGGAGTGGTTCTGGCCCAGAATTTGTAGTTATTGGCCATTTGGGCGGTCTTCCAGCTCTCTCAACCTTCTGATTTGAAGGCCTGCATTTGCACTTGTTTCTGTCCTGTAACTCCTAGGCCCATCTCATTTGCACACTCAAAAAAAAAAAAATTATCTGCTTTTACTGTATGTGTGTTTCTTCCTACTTTATTTTGCTTTTGCATCATCTTAAAAGTACTCAATTGTATTTATTACTGCTTGGTGTAACTCATTCTAAGCCTTTTAGTTTAAGCACTTGGGCTTCAGACCAGTTGTTTTACATTACGAAGGTTTGTGGTCTGCACTGTGGTGGCAGGACAGGTAGCTTACATCCTTCTAAGTTGGGAACTGCTGATTGAGGGCTCAGTGTCTGTTATTCTAAAAGTGTATTAATTCTGTTTTAAGCACTTGGGCTTCAGGCCAGTTATTTTACATTAAAAGGGTTTGTGGTCTGCACTCTTGTGGGAGGAGAGGCTGGACTCTGCCCTTCTAGCTGGGAATTTCTGGTTAAAGGCTTATAGTGCCTGCATATCTAAACTGCTTCTTACTGAAATTGGTACACCTTGTTTGCTGTAGCATAGACTTGATCCAGGCCTGCTGAATCTAGCTTTGTTTGTATAACTTGAGCACTAATCCAGGCATTCTTTAAAGTATTCAATTGTATTTATTACTGCTTGGTAGTAACTTTAGCTATCATTCTAAGTCTTTTGGATTAAGCACTTGGGCTTCAGACCAGTTGTTTTACATTAGGAAGGTTTGTGGCCTGCACTGTGGTGGCAGGACATGTAACATACATCCTTCTAAGTTGTGAACTGCTGATTGAGGGCTCAGTGTCTGTTATTCTAAAAGTGTATTAATTCTGGTTTAAGCACTTGGGCTTCAGGCCAGTTGTTTTACATTAAGAATGTTTGTGGTCTGCACTGTAGTGGCAGAACAGGTAGCATACATCCTTCTAAGTTGGGAACTGCTGATTGTGAGGGCTCAGTGTCTGTTATTCTAAAAGTGTATTAATTCTGGTTTAAGCACTTGGGCTTCAGGCCAGTTATTTTACATTAAAAGGGTTCGTGGTCTGCACTCTTGTGGGAGGAGAGGCTGGACTCTGCCCTTCTGAGCTGGGAATTTCTGGTTAAAGGCTTATAGTGCCTGCATATTTGAACTGTTTCCTACTGAAATTGGTACACTTTGTTTGCTGTAGCATAGACTAGATCCAGGCCTGCTGAATCTAGCTTTGTTTGTATAACTTGAGCACTAATCCAAGCATTCTTTAAAGTATTCAATTGTATTTATTACTGCTTGGTAGTAACTTGATTAAAGTGTAGCTATCATTCTAAGTTATTTGGATTAAGCACTTGGGCTTCAGACCAGTTGTTTTACATTAGGAAGGTTTGTGGCCTGCACTGCGGTGGCAGGACAGGTAGCTTACATCCTTCTAAGTTGTGAACTGCTGATTGAGGGCTCAGTGTCTGTTATTCTAAAAGTGTATTAGTTCTGGTTTAAGCACTTGGACTTCAGGCCAGTTATTTTGCATTAAGAAGGTTCGTGGTCTGCACTCTTGTGGGAGGAGAGGCTGGACTCTGCCCTTCTGAGCTGGGAATTTCTGGTTAAAGGCTTATAGTGCCTGCATATTTGAACTGTTTCTTACTGAAATTGGTACACCTTGTTTGCTGTAGCATAGACTAGATCCAGGCCTGCTGAATCTAGCTTTGTTTGTATGCTTGTTGTTTGTTTGCTTGTTATTTCCCTGAAACGCTAATTCCACCTAAAACGCTGCTTTTCAGCACTTCTGTGGATCCCTAGTGATATCTGCATTGCTTACTGTGCTTATTTCCTTGTTTCACTTGAAAGAAAGTTACTGTTTGTCATTTTTGCATTTAAGTTACCTGTAACACATTGCATTTAAGTTACCTGGCACTTGCTCACTAAAGCAATTATATAAGTCAGCACTAAAATATTAAAAGCACTACACCCTCACAAACTCCCCTTGAGTACCTCGTTCCCCATTGGCCCTTTTTTTCAATTATAAAGGAATTCCCAATACTATTCTAGCATGTCCAAAGGTCAGTTGTCAATCTCCGCACTTGCTCACTAAAGCAATTATATAAGTCAGCACTAAAATATTAAAAGCACTACACCCTCACAAACTCCCCTTGAGTACCTGCTCCCCATTGGCCCTTTTTTCAATTATAAAGGAATTCCCAATACTATTCTAGCATGTCCAAAGGACAGTTGTCAATCTCCTCTCCGGTCCAGCTGGTGAATCTGGGAATCTTGAGGCAATGTTACAACTGCCTCATGTACACAGACAACCCTCTCCTCCTCCCAACAAATTCCAACACATGTGAGAGATGCAACCATATTGCCATACTGGAGGCTAAGCTCTCTCAACTCAGTACTGGCAAAACCAGTCAGGAGGAGAAGGAAACCACACTCACTACAATTCCAGTCTCACATAGACCTACCACGACAGCAAACCAAACACATAAACACACAAAAACATACTCGGAGGCTCTAAATAAAAATCTGCCTAAGCAGCAGAGACCTCCAAAGCAGACACCCAAACAACCGCTACCCCAAAACAAAACACGTGCAACACATAGCTCACAAAGCCAGTGTGCCGAACAGTCACAGCCCTTAAGGCTAAACAACACACCTGATACACTTGTAATAGGTGACTCTATCGTCAGGCACACTGACGTCCCGCTCACCAGGCTGAACAAGGAGAAGGTCACGGTGAGCTGCCTGTCGGGTGCTAGGATCCGCCACATAACACAAGCACTCAGGTCACTCCGAGGCAAGTACAAATATGACTCGGTCATTGTCCATGCTGGTGTGAATGACCTGAGACGTACCTCCCTGGACTACATGAAAAGAGACATAGAGGAGCTCTCTGAGCATGTAGCCCAGGCCGGTATGACCCTGACCTTGAGTAGCATCTTACCCTCACCAAGAATGATGCCAGAATATGAAGACAAGATGATCAATTTCAACAATTGGCTTAAGTATTGGTGTCATTCAAAGGGGATCCAATGCCTGTCAGCCTGGGATGACATGCCCGACAAGCCACGATGCTTCGCTAGGGACGGCTTGCACCTGTCACCCCTGGGCTTTCGGATATTGGCAAAGGCTCTTGCTACCCCCATAGTGCCTTTTTTAGGCAAGGCTCAAAAGACAAACCCACCTCTATAGATATCGCAAGGGATAAGAAACTAAGAGTAATGCTACTCAACGCCAGGAGTCTAAACCTCAAGATGCATGCACTCAAAACTCTCCTTAGCATGGAGAACATCGATATCTGTGCAGTAACAGAAACCTGGTTCAAGGCTCCTGAGAGCACCCCAGCACTACTAGGTTATACCTCATACCATGCTTTTCAGCCTCAAAACTTGGACCGAACCACAAAAGGAAGGGGAGTATCAATATTCGTCAAAGATACCCACACCTCCAGGTTGGTGGCACAGCACGAAGCATCAGAGACTATCCATGTGCAACTAACAGTGGGTAAAACTGCCTTCCAGTTTATAGCCTGCTACAGACCACCCTCCCAAACCCAGGAACCCCAGTCGGCCTTCCTGAGAACACTGGAAAATATGAAGTTCTCTCCAAACACCATTATATTGGGCGACTTCAACTACCCAAACATAGACTGGGAGCATTACTGTAGCTCCAACACCTAGCCCAAAGGTTCCTAGAATTTATAAACTCAAATGCTATGGAACAACTTGTTACCACTCCCACAAGAGGGGAAAACATACTGGACCTGATCATCACCAACATGGGGACTCTATGCTCCAGACCAGAAGTGTATCCCTCACTGGTAAGATCAGACCATAAACTAATCTCACTGGATATTCACATCCCGACCCCACCCCCTGCCCAGAAAACCACAGTGAAAAACTTCTCTAAAGCAAATTTCACACTCCTCAAAACCGAGGTGGAATCCTTCAAAGCTCCCGGGCCTGTGAAAAATACGGCCCAGACCGCAGAATCTTTTATAAAGGCATTCTATAAACACCTTCAGAAATGCATGGATCATGTAATCCCAAGGAAAACCAAGACCCAATCCTCCAAAGGCAGACGTCCTGTCTGGTGGACCCCAGCCATAAACAAACTATACAATAAGGAGGAAGCTACTACATGATAGAGCAAAATCCCAAAAAGGGAAGGCATCTCTAATCAGTATTAGCAAAAAACTACGGGCACTCATAAAATCGTCTAAGGCCAGCTTCGAGAGAAAAATTGCACAGGACACTAAGGATAATCACAAGGCTTTCTTTAGTTATGTTAGGAACCTGGGTGGGAATTCCCAGATATACTCAGAATTAGTCCAAAATGACAAAAAATACACCAAACCCACAGACATTGCCAACATCCTAGCTGACAGGTTCAGCGCAAACCCCCCCCCCCCCCCATCTCAGATACTCAGGTAAGAGCTACCCTCTCCAAAGCAAAAAACACAGCATCAATGGGACCAGACGGTGTCCCGGGCTGCGTCCTACATGAACTCCAAGAAGAGCTAAACCCAAACATAAAACTACTGTTCAATTTCATCCTTACTACAGGATATGTACCCAAAGAGTGGTGTACAGCAACAGTGGTCCCTCTCCTCAAAGGTGGTGCCTCAACGGATCCTGGAAACTATCGCTCCATAAGCCTGACTAGCTTGGTCTGCAAAGCTATGGAAAGGATCATCATGGACCTCATAAATAAAGATATTGGGGAACTACAGACACTGGATCCTACCCAGTTCGGCTTTGTTAAGGGCAGATCCTGCCTCTTAAACCTGGTTGATTTCTTTGAAACCGTCACCAAGGCCATTGACGAGGGGAAGGTGGTCCACACAGCCTACCTGGACCTTGCAAAAGCCTTCGATACAATACTTCACTCGGGCATTATAGATAAGCTCACCAGCTTAAATATAAACCCCTATATCACTAGATGGGTTGCAAACTGACTCAAGGACAGAACCCACATGGTTAGAATTGCTGGAGCCATGTCAGACTCCAAAACAGTTACAAGTGGCGTCCCACAAGGCTCAGTCCTGGGACCTCTCTTGTTCGGTATATATTTCTCTGAGGTACAGGCCAACACAGAAGGACTGTGGCTGACCAAGTTCGCAGATGACTGCAAACTGGGCGCCATAATCGACTCTCCAGCCGACACAAGCAGCCTCCAAAAGGGCCTCATTGAAACAGACAACTGGTGCCAGAGCCATGGCCTCAAGCTAAATGCCAAAAAGTGTATAGTCATCCCCTGTGGCAAAAACAAAGTGCCCACAAATTACCACATAGGTGGTAATCCATTAAGTACAGAAGAAGTAATTAGGGACCTGGGGACCCAAGTTGACAGCAATCTCTCATTTGACAACCACGTGGCCAAAGTGGTTAGAAAAACATTTTATATAGCCCACCTAATCATGAAGGGATTCACATCTAGATTAGGGAGGTCATCGTGCCTCTTTACTCATCCCTCATCAGGCCCATAATTGAGTACAATGCCCCTTTTGGGATGTACCTTACCAGACACCTGCAGCAACTGAAAAGACCCCAAAAGTACCTCACCAAGAGGATCGAAGGGCTCAAACAGATGCCATATGCTGCCCGGTTAAAGAAACTCCAGCTCTACTCAGTGGCATACCACCTGCTCAGAGGCGATCTGTGCCTGACGTATAAAGCCATGTCCAACCCGGAATTAATGGGCATCCTGCACCTCAGAAAATCCAAATCCCATCGAGCTACGCGCTCGAGATACTTGAACCTTAGCACTGAAATAAATAGGACATGCTGGAGGGACAGATTCATAACCCAAAGGCTCCCTTCACTCTGGAATAAAATCCCAGTCCAGGTTAGGCAGAGTCCCTCATTGACTCTCTTCAAGAGGAATCTTGATGAGTGGATGGGAGATCGTAGGTTTACCCCAGGTATCACTTCTGTGTCACTGTTAGACAGAGGCACAGTATACTAACCTCGAAAAAGAGCATAGCAAAATTAATTTAAAATGGGTGGCGAAAGCCAAACACAGTCTGGCTAGGCTTATAAATGCCTTAGGGCCGATAGCCTAGTATGAACCTATGAACAGCCATACAGGAAACAGTCCCAATGACTTCCCCCTGTCTGCACCAAGCACTTATCTCCTGGCAGCACCCTTAGGGGGAAAATTAGCACTTTTACTCAAAACTGGCACATTATAACCCAGGACAAGTGGGTTCTAAATATCATGTCTCAAGGGTACAAGTTCCATTTCCATACCCTGCCAAAGGCAAACGGCTGGCCAGATCTGCCAAAAAATCAATGGGCAGAGGCACAAAAACAAGTCTCATCCCTCATGGACATGGGGGCCATTCAACAAGTACCAGAGCAAGAGCAGGGACAAGGATTTTACTCAAGACTGTTCTTAGTACCCAGAAAGGACAAGACCTGGAGACCAATACTGGACCACTCTATTCTGAACACATTCCTGGATATACCAAAATTCAAGATGATGACTTTGCAGCAGCTTCTGCCCATGCTGGGCAAGAACGCTTGGCTGGTGATTCTAGACCTAAAAGAGGCATACCTGCATGTCCCAGTCAGACAATTATGCAGAAGATACCTCAGATTCAAGGCTGGCTCAATGCATTACCAATTCTCTGCACTGCCCTTTGGCTTATCTGCTGTGCCCAGGGTCTTTACAAAGTGCCTGGCACCAGTAATTGCATTTTGCAGACAAAGAGGAATACAAATATATCCTTACTTGGATGACTGTCTAATTCAAGCAGAGAACAAGGACATTCTTCTACAACATCTGGCGTTTGTGAAAAGACTTCTAACATGCCTAGGGTACACAGTCAATGAAAAGAAATCAAAACTAGTACCCTCTCGAGATAATATTCCTGGGTGCAAGCTTAAAAACAACTGCCCAGATGGTTTATCTCACGCCAGACAAACAAAGGCAACTGACTACCTATTTCAAAATGTTGGCAACAAAGGCCCAGTTATCTGCAAGAAAAATTCTGCAGG